>NC_050179.1:16022510-16072510 GCF_008315115.2 Sander lucioperca
TCTGTCACCACTTTGCTCCTGTACAGCATCTACTGAACATTCACTGCTGTATTTACTTCACCACTGGGAGCAGAGATGGCAGCTTAGAAACACCTGAGTCAGAAAGAAGTGAAACCAGACCATCAGACATCTATAGTCTGTCTATAAGGCTGTCCAACACTGCCATACTGTGTACATACGTGTGTTTGTTTGTACTAATCTCTGTATAGCGTCAGGATTATGTCATATTTTGCGAGCGTGATAAAACATGCTCACAAGCAAATTATATCATTTCACAAGCACAGATATTACTCTGTGCGCGCCAATTTAACAATCGAGAATTGTAGGTAAACTCTGCTCTCGAAGTTGATTTCTGCTCGCTCGAATGGAACTGACGTCTGACATTTTGGGGGCTCTTATGATTGGTCACTTTCATAGCAATCTCATCCACACGGACTTCCTTAGTTTACCTTGATTGACTTATTGACATATAAATTACATATACAGTATATATTTTCTGTCTTTATTAACGATATAGTGCAAGACAGCACTGTAAATAAAGGACTGTATAATTGTCTCTCATCCGTTCTGTTGTTAGGATACTTTTGAAATGTCCGTCAATCCTTGCGCAAAGAGTAATATCTGCGTGTATAAAATGATATAATTTGCTCAAGAGCATGTTTTATCGCGCTCGTGAGATATGATGACATAATCCTTACGCCATATCTCTGTCAGTGTGTGTTTACATGTGTGTTCACGACTGTGTGTTGTGGCTCTAAATGGTAGTAAAGTACCCACTGTGCCAACAGTAATCCAATTTCCAGCTCAGTAGGACACTGTTAATCCAAAACACCACAGGTATGCCCGTGAGAGAGAGAGAGAGTGTGTGTGTGTGTGTGTGTGTGTGTGTGTGTGTGTGTGCGCGCGTGTGTCTCACCATCCACTTTTTTCGATGCATTCCAACTCTGATCCTGAACACTTAGAACCAGTTGAATTGTGAATGGGGCAATGCTTACTATATAAAGGGCTATATAGGCCTATTGCACAACATGACCACATTGTTGATTCAATTGCTTTACGCTGCTGTCATACAGGTGAGGTAACTATGTGTGATGTCCCATGTGATAACTGGGCGGTTTAGTATTTTAGTATCTCTCACTTCCCGTTTTGTAACATCTCTACCGCTGCAGATATTGTTTTTGTACACAAAGGCAAAATTATTAATCCTACAGATGGGCTGTGTTTCTGACCTGTATAGTATTAGTAGTAGTAGTAGTAGTAGTAATACTAATATTTGGCAGCCTTGGACATGTTTACAAAATGACTGTTAGGCCGGTTACACACTGGATGCATCATGCGAGCATGGCGTTTCTGTTGCGTCTCAGAAGCGTGGCGGCTGCGTGGATTGTGTCCTACACACCAGAAGCGTGTGTGACGCGGCGCTGCTCCTGCTGCTCCTGCTGCTAGGTACAGGGAGGGCTGATCTCGGGACATAGCGCCGACACATTCAAAGTCTGAAAAAGTGGGCTGTCTGTTTATAACAACTTTGTGTTGCTGGACCGTCACTCAGAACACACACTACGTTGTTATTGTAGCCTATTCTACCCTTTATATATAGGCTTGTTCGACGTATGGGGAGAGAGTTGTTAAACTTAAAATAAATATATAGCCTACTGATTTGATTAAAGTAAGGCAACGTCGGCAGTATTGACTGCAAAATATGTTACAGAATATTTCGTTCTGTATGACAGGTGCTATATTTGAAAATCTTTTCTCTGAAATTTTTTATTACATTTATATCTACATTGATGTCAAAACCTAGAGACTTTCAAACATCAAGATGTCATTTATTAATATGCATTCGTGTCTAAATGACATATAAACATATTTTCCTATTCTATTTTGCATGGAAATGCTTCCAACACGTTCGCGTCTCGCGTGAAAAATAGCCGTCGGTTCTATTTCTAGCAGGCACGCGTCTCAGGCGCGGCTCGAGACGCGCGTCTCACATAAAAACGGACACGCCACGCGGGTGACACGCTCGCGCGACGCATCCAGTGTGTAACCGGCCTTAGCCCCCACACCACCAACAACAGAACAAAACAAAAAATGATAGACAGCTGGCAAAGTTTTTATTACCTTAGCTGTAACAGGCTGGCTGTGTTTTCTTCAAGGATGAAAGTCGATCAACAGGAAAATTTAAAAATATTTTGATAATTACTTCTTTAAATAATTTATCAAGCATGTCACTTTGGGCTCTGCGAAGTTGTGACTACCATTTTTCACAGTTTATTTATTTATATTAGAGACCAAACAATAAATCGAAAGAAATAATCGGCAGATTAATCAATAATGATAATAGAATTTTTTTTATGAAAGAAAATGCAAATATTTAATTTTTATCTTTAGACATTTTGTCAAGTCCCTGTATGATTAAAGGCACACGAACACAACATCCCTTGAATACAATGCTAACTGGGAAGTATAACATTTGCTTTTCTTTTTTACCAGTTTCAGAAGTATTGATTTAACTCCATGGTGAAGTTTGAGGCTTTAGTTTGTGTGTTGATATATTAGATTTCCTTATATTATAAGGAGTAATAAATATCTTCAACATCCCCTCAGTTGACTCGTCACTTCTCTGACTCTGGCTTTTCAAACATTTTGCATTATAAGCTTCGCAAAGATATTGATATTGAGTTCCACAACCCTTAAAGATACTATCATCTTACATTGACTAAAAGAAATACAATGTGAATACAGACCAGCACAATTGGGCCAACTCCATGAACTATACTGCATGTTAAACTAAAGAAGACCATCTGTCGCATGTGTAGTGCTACTCTGAACACTGCTGCAGCTCAGCCAGCCAGGCGGCTTATATTACAGCTATTGATCTGTAAGATCAGAATGAAATTATTCTGCTGCCCACACCAGAGTAGGCAGAGCCTCCTGGAATACTGATGACCTGCCAATGGCCTTCTCCCACAGCTTCCTTCCTTGGACACACCAACAGAGCTGAGAGTAAGAGAGGGAGAGAGAGCATCTTGTTGGATCTGAGCTGGGAATATTGATCGACTATCTGGCCTTGAGATAGGCAGATAGGTTGACTGTTCTTTTTCACACATTTTTACTTATAGCGGCTTAGCACATTACCTGTTTTCTCTTACTCCTGCCTTCACCTTAGCAACACCCACTAAGTAACTGTGAATACTTTTTTTCATTAAAACGAACACTGTCCCCACCAAAATCCATACTCTGTTCCTTCTGCCCCCATTGCTACCTTTCTCTCTCTACATCTATCTTTACATAACCAACTTCCTTTTTCTCGTTCTCGAGATAGAAGCCAAAAACGATGCAAATACAATCCATAATTTATAGAGCCTTGTGGATAAGGGCTTAAATGTCTTCAGTTCAGTGGATTTTCTCTTTATATATATTTTTTACATAGCCATACAAACTCCTCAGCAGAGCTTTAATAAATGAGCTAGACAAAGCAGGACAAGCTGCACAGGTGCTCAAATAAAAAAATGGCAGCACACTGCGCTCAGAGGAGGCAGCGACGCTTCCCCTGAGCCAAAAGCACTGCTGCTGTTGACTATTGATTGGATGTCATGCTCTCGCTAATAAAGGATAAAGTTGGCTGTGAGCCAAAAATGGTCTTTGCATCGCAATCTGCCAGTGTAGCCAAACCTTTCAGAGGTGATGCTGCGAGTAGGAGTATGAGCACCATAGAGATTTACGGCTTAAATGACTTGATTCATAATAGCGTGGAAAAGCTTCGGAGCTGCCACTTTAGGGGGTGAAGACATTCTCTGCGCAAGCCGTGACAACTGAACGCTACAGAATATATTCACATTGGAGGGAGTGAGAGTAAAAAGAGAAAGAGATTACGTAGAAACATAACAAGGAAATTCCATTTGGAGGAAAAGCTAAAATAGCTAATATACTGAAATAACTCAGCTGGGTGTCAGACGATAAGAGGACAAAGACCCTTGCTAAATAATAGAGTGGCAGAAGAGTGGCAAGCAGAAAGAGGCAACAACAGAGTGAGAGAGACATTGAGAGGAGAAAAAGCATGATTGGTTAACCTTGCTGTACATCCACAGAGGCCTGCGAGTGAGTTTGAGAATGTGCACATGCATATGTATGTTTGTATAATTAGACAGGAAGTCACCAAATGGGGGAAGCAGAGCGGGGGAGATTCAGAGCTAAAAATAGCCTATCGATGGACTGATTATCATAACAAAGCGTGGGGGAAGATGGTCTCGGCAGTCTCAGTGAGTATGTGTGGGAACGAGGAGGTGAGGGTGCGGGGAACCAAGTGTGCTTCATATTAATAGTTAATAATTAAGCTGTAGACAGAGCTAGATGTATCATTATGTCCTCTAGAGTTTTGAGATTCATTGTTGAAAAAATGACTCCACAGTATTTGTAGTTGTAATAACTGAACAATTGTAAGTTAATTGGAGTGAGCAACAAACCCAGATGAGAAAAACTGGATACACATGGTCCCACCTGAGCTTCCAGCTCTGCGTCTCAATGCGCAGATATATGGATTGTGTTGTGTGTCTCACAAACCCCTCTTGGTTTCAGCGTATCATCCATCAGAGCCATCAGGCTGCTTTGGGAGTTTGAGGTACTTTGCTATAGGGACAGAGGTAACACCAAATCTAACAGTAACTAAACTAAATATTCTCTAAAAAGGTGAACAAGCGTGACACTCTTTCATAATAATGCCCAGGTGGACTGGATGAGGAGGATTCAAACATGCTGGTACAGATTTGATAGCACATCTGTTTCTTTGGGCTTAATGTATGTAATCTAAAAATGCTTGTTGGAAAGAAACACATTTATCTTGTGAATACATGTCTTTTTCTATCTCAATTGAGACATGTTGCAGTTTGTCAAAGCTCTTTAACCATGCTGGATGCTTTGGTAGGTCCATCACAACATGTACATTTTGTGCAGCTGAGCACAAATCCAAAGGTGTCTATTTCCCATTTTTCATACTAAAATCTACAAAAACGTGTATAAAATGAGACATTAAAACTTTCCTATTCAATCTGACTGTGCAGGCGTAAAAGTTTCATCTGATTTTAAACTACCCAAGGGGGAATATAAAGGGAACATTGGGTTTCAAGGCACAATCCTGCAACCATATGAAAACAAAAAATACAGAGACAGAATACACTGTCCTCAAAATCCTTAACTTGTTTACCCAGAATCCTTTTTAGCACAGAGCACCACAGCAGCAAAAGAGCAGAGGTGTGTGTGAGGATTGACAGTTTGTTTCTCACACCACACATACACACTGCTACTTTCTTATTCCTTTACTGTCTCAGTCTCGCATCTATCTATCTATCTATCTATCTATCTATCTATCTATCTATCTATCTATCTATCTATCTATCTATCTATCTATCTATCTATCTATCTATCTATCTACCTATCTATCTATCTATCTATCCATCTATCCATCTTGCCATCCTCTATTATCCTTTCTCTTTCTCCCGTCCCTCCTTTCAAATTTACCTCATTGTTCTTCCCTTCATTTGTTTCTCTGTTGGTGCTCTTTGTCCCCATTACTCCCTCTCTGTCATTTTAATCCACTCCCTCTTCCCCTCGTTATCCTCCTCTCTTCTTTTGTCTCTTCTTCAAGCTCCGTCTCGCACTGTGGTCTCACGTCTCATTCACTCTCACTGTTCACCCTCCCTCTTCCTTTACCTTCTACGGTTCGCAGATGTGAAGTGTGACAACAGGTCTATAGGAGAGGAATGATCAAGCACACACCCAGTCATCCTTATTTACACTACAAAGGCCAGACTACAGATGCAGCGACGCAACATGGCAACACTCTGACAGAAGCATCTGCTACCACAACACGTCAGTGCCTGGCAATGCAGCCTTGCCATGGTAACAAGCCGCAACATCTACAAACGTACATTAGCTGTAGAAAAATTATATTTATGTCAGATTTGACACTCTGCCATTTTGCATACACAGCCATTTTACTAGTTCCAGTCTCTCTGTAGAGCTGTAGGTATGTGCTTCCTCACACTTCATCCATCAATTACTGTCACAGTTTGGCTACTCGAGACTCACACCTGGTTACCTCAAAGTAATTCAGCTTGTGTTTAAGTTGACAGGTTTGACTCTGACGGTGCTGCAGGCTGGGAGTATTGGAGGACTTGGATGTCACTCTTGGCACGGATGTGAGATTGGGCTGCCCGGTCAGTTATAGATACACCGAGCTTAAGAGTTAAAAGCAGATTGTTGTGATACACACTGTCGTCCAGTGTACTCATAATTCAATTTAATTAAGTTTTATTTATAGTGTCAAATTATCATAATAGAAGTTATCTCAGGACACTTTCCATATAGAGACCACCCTATAATACATATGAGTTTTAAAGCTTTAAAGGCTGATTGGGCTGAGATGAAATCCTACTGCAAAAAAGATCTGGTCATCTAGTTTAATTACAGCCAGTTAGGCTGCGCAACATGTCAGTGTACAAAGTAGAAAACCCTGAATCCATTAACTGTTTAATTTATATTTGCTTGTTAAATAAATCATTTTGAGATATATGCTTAGTTGCTTTTTTGTCTTGATTTAAATTAGAAGATCTATACCACGCTCATGTCTGTACGTGAAATATAAGAGGACGGCCAGCGACTGGCTAGCTTAGCTCAGTGATTCTCAAATTGGGGCCCATGGCACTCTGCCAGGGGGTCAAAATCTGCCTACCAGCACCTCTAAAACTCACAAATTAACACATATCTTGTTTGTTTAACCCATCCAACCAAACCAAACAAAGTTCTGGTGGTATACGGGGTTATGTCCTGGACTATTTCTTGAGCAGTTGCCAGACAACCAACAGAGACTCCAGGAAGTAACTGGTCTCGCCCAAGAACTAGCCCAGCACATAACACTGTATTTTGTACAGATTTAACATACAAGATTTAACTTGTTAATTAGTGAGCTTTAGAGGTGCTGGTAGGTAGATTATGTTACAATTGGACAGAGCCAGGCTAACCTTTTCACTTTTGCAGTCTTTATGCTAAGCTAAGCTAACTGGCTCCTGGCTCCAGCTTTATATTTACCGTACAGACATGAGAGCTGTGTCAATCTTCTCATTTTACTTTTGACAAGAAATTAAGGAATGGTGCAGCGTTACGTGCAGGGCTGTTTATCAAACTTCAATCACTTCATCAGTACAGAACGAATTGTGTCTGTTGCACCAAGCACTGAAAACTGTCAAGTAGTCTTTACTCATTCTTTAATCACATGCTAACATGCTAAAATGTTTAGCTGGTTGATTGATTAGTTGATGGACAGAAAATTAATCAACAGTGTTGACAATTGTTTTTAATCATTTTGGTCTTTTGTCAAACTAAAAATGCCATTTAAATATTAACTGACTCCAGTTTTTCAAATGTGCGTAATTGATGCTTTTTTCTGTATAGGATGAGTTTCACACAAAACAAGCAATTTTAGGATGTCAATTGGGAAATTGTTCACACAGTTTAAATTGTTAAGCCAATAACACTGGTGCATCTGAGACGTTGGGTTTATTTTCTTTCTAGGGTTTTGTTGCACACTATGTTTGCAATCTGCAAATGTATTGAAAAACGAAGGTGTTCTGGTGTCAGCATCAAAACTCAGGTATTATGGTAGCAGCTGTGTCAGAAGTTTTCAAACTATACCTGGCTAAACAGGTGTAAATTAAACTAGTTAATTAAACTAGATGCAATCTGCTGTTGAATTAACCCTACATTTTCTAATTCTTGTATTTGTATATCATTTAACACTTTTCTCCACTGAATTCAGCACATTTGGTATGTTGTTGAGTATAAACTAAAAGAAGGGATTTACAAGGGAATGAAACATTCAGTCAACAGAAAACTCCTCCACAGAAATGAAACCTGGTAAGCACAGTTAATTCAGGTTAGAAACAGCTGCATCAAGAGTGGAGTTTCTTCCGTAAAGTCTGTCTGTCAGGTCCACTAGTGGCTGTAAAGACAGCTGTGTTGCTCAGTGGATCAGTGTCTGGCAGAGCTGTTGCCTGGGTGACATTGAGAAATTACTTCTGTACTGATGTGCGTCCTGTGGTGATGGAAATCAGCCCTGATAGGCTGAAAAGCACCTTTATTAGTCTGCAGAGCTGACTGATACAGGACGACAGTGGGGGTCATGATGATGTACACACACACACACAGAGCTTGTGTGTGTGTGTGTGTGTGTGTGTGTGTGTGTGTGTGCGTGTGTGTGTGTGCGTGTGTGTGTGTGTGTGTGTGTGTGTGTGTGTGTGTGTGTGTGTGTGTGTGTGTGTGTGTGTGTGTGTGGAGAGGTAAAGATTAGACAATCAAGCTCTCTGAGGTGTCAGAGCTTACTGACCATCACAGGACGAGCTGCTTGCTGAGCACCTGGCTCATCACTGCACATTACTTTGATCTTAGAAGTAGCACAGACAGAGACACTAGGTGAGGAGGGTAAGGAGGTAAAACTATATAAATATAAAAGGCTTCAGAAGAACCTTATTTTGTGATTAGCTGCTGAGTGAGAGGATCATACCGCGGAAAGGAAAAGAGATGAGACGACACATGTCCAGAGCTTAACACGGAAAGCACTTTGCAAACATAACCAATTCATTAATCACGTTCAATATTTGTTATTTTCATTTCATAAAATTCATATAATTCCCTTGCAGTTTCTTTCAACTGTGGGACAACATTAATCCAGTGTGCCAATCAAACTGCAGGGAGCACAGAACCACATCAAAGCATGTCAACCAGCCCAGGCAAATCACCCCTTTAAGGAGATGTATTTCTCTCTCTCTCTCTCTCTCATCCACAGGCAAGCACACACAACCTCAACAGAGAATGGTGTGTAACACTCTCATTATTGTTCAGTTTAGCCTTTTAAATCTCGACACACAAACAGAATAATCAATGCGTCAGGGTAAAGAAAACACATACGTACATGTACATTCAAACATAAATACAGTATGTCTTACAGATATACAATCAAGTTGCCACAGGAACACACACACACACACACACACACACACACACACACACACACACACACACACACACACACACACACACACACATACACACACACACAATGAATCGTTTCTCTATCGCCTCATCCAACTTCACATGACAAACATCCTCAAATAACTGTCATCACTCCTCTTCCTCCCCCACCACCATCAGTCACAGTACCAGTTTAGGGTTAAAGCCCACTCACATCCATATTAGTTACTCTAAAAATGATACAATCAGCAATCTATAAACAGGATTTAGCAGTTGATAACCAATGTGAATGTGTTCCAACTACAAAAAACATTAAAAAAAAAACTGAACCTACATTCTTAGTTAAATATCACAACACATTTTTGGATGCAAAAATCATAAATATTTTTTCAGCCAATTAAATTAAAAATTAAACATAGATGAAGGTGGGAGAATCTGGGAGCTCACTGCTGAGGAATCATCACAGATGAATGGAGTGAATGTTCATTTGGAGGTGCAGACTTTGTCCCTGTATTTATAGTAAGTGTCCATCTGAGTCTACATTTTTACAGTTTTTCCTCAATCGCTTTGGCATAATCGCAGAATGACTAAAACTTAAACTTTATCAAACTATATGAGTATTTATATGAACATTAGGTCAGTTGTTTACATGACTATGGTCATTTATAATTGCTTTGGCACAAAATGCACTAAGTAAGCCTTGCAGATCGAAGTAGTTTTCATTTATCTGCTATTGAATCATATTATTCTCAAATGCAATTATACACATGTTAATTGTGTAAATCCATACATGCTAAATAGAGCAACCAACAATCACAATAACCTGTCACACATTTATTAGATACATAATAGTTATGTGGTATTGTTGGAAGAGTTGTCAGATGGATAGACTTAGGCTAGATGGGCCACAATTCAATTTCCTCACAATTTAGTAACCAAACGCAAATGCTGTCCAATTTAGCTAACATGTGAAACTCATACTGTAACCAATGACTTCTCAAACACATTTACTGTATACTGCAAGGGTAAGACTGCATTTTTCAGCTGTAGTATATGGAGCACGCAGGAGAGAGACAGGGGCAAGAGCCTGCCTGTGCAAGAGGAAGGAATAAGAGAGAGGGTGGTATGGTGAGGGGGAGAGGAAGAGGCAGAGGGTGGCACAGAGGGCAAGGAAGAGCCAGAGAAAGGCAAAGGCACAGAGAAATATCAAATGAAATATGGGTAACAATTATAGACCATGTAATCCACCATGGCCTAGGTATGACAAGAGGCTGGTTGGAGAGTGTAGCCTATTTTCTTTTTTCTTTTTTTTTGCACATATTGTACAGAAGTTCCTGGTTATTTTGCTGTATTTTTTCTTTATGTACTGTATTTGCGGTTGACTGGTGTGTATAATGAAAAATAAATGTTCTGTTGAAAGTATAGTGTGTGCCATGGCTGACATCAATACTATTCAGCTGCCTAAATATACAATGTTAGCAACTGGACCTTACATAGTGAGTAACTATCACGCTTTCAGAGCACAATGTCATTTGACAAGATGTCTTTTGCATTTTGACTTTGTCTTGGTCTAAGCAATGATGAAGGAACCTTTTGTTTCAATGACGATTTATTCATTGGTGGATTTATTTACATTTGAAAGATAAGTAAAACATTTTGGTGGAGTAATCACCTTTTGCAGGTCACATAGAGTGGTGTGCTGAATGTACAACGTGGTGTGAGAACTTGTGGCCAAATGAAGTACACCTGTATCTGTGATCTTCTGTATTAAGCATACTTAATACAATACTGTATTTAGTATGCTTTTTAAGTTTTGACTATACAATATATTAATTCATAGTTTTTGTTTCTTTGTTTCTTTTTTATCCTTTATCTTTTTTAATATATTATGCATATACACTCTTAAACTACCAAAAAAGATTAAAAAAAGAGTTATTCTTCAAGACACATTTATGCATCTACATGCAGTATGTATGCCTGCTGATACAATTTTTCTTTAGGACATGATATTGTTAGGAATAAAACACTTTGACACATGTTGACAGCATTCTGGTAGTTTCTGAATATTTCGGGCATTAAATGAGCTGTTTTGTTGAGCTGTATGATGGGTGCAAAGAGCTATGTGAAGAATTTTGCAAAGGTCCATTCAAAAAGTATTTTAGCATTTGCATAACTAAACTGCATACATTTCATAGACAGAACTGTGCATTAAAATCTCCAGCATGCATCAAGGTTAAAAGGTGTCATTTTCCACCAATCTCCTCCCATCATCACGATAGCCATCTTCATTACTGCTATCAATATTTAGCAACATCAGTCAGCACTATCACTATCCTAAGCTTTAATGGCCATGTTCCTCATCAACCTCTTTATTTGCTCCTCCTTTGTATTCTCCAGAGGAGGATTCCCTGCCGGTGGCTGCAAAGCTGCGGGGCAGCATGCGTCCAGAGCAAAAAGTGAGTGTGAAGTGACAGAAGCCGCATGTATTTATAGGCTATCTGAGTAGAGAAACGTGCTGCTCACTGTTTAATCTATTTATAGAGCCTTTTACTGATGCCTCTGAGTAGTGTGGAGGGAAGGAGATGGTTCTCTGGGGAATGACTTACGAGGCTCCCTCATATCTCCCACTACCTCCATTCAGTGCACGTCCGCCCTTTTACTCCCTACGTCTTTACTCTGCTCATCCCTCCATCCTCTTGCATCAACTCTCGCCTTCTCAATTTCCATCCTCTGTCCGCTCTCTTCTTCCTTCCCCATCTTTCCCCTGCTGATCTCCTTTTCTTAACTACCTCTTCTCCGGTCTTCTCCCCTTTTTCCATCTTCTCGCAGAGTCTCTTTGCTCATGTCCACATCTATCATCTTCCCCCTCTCCCTCTTTCTGTTTGTACTGCCTCCTCTCTGCTTCCCCCTATATATATATCCCAGATCTTCTTGCTACTTTAGCCCCATTTCACTGTCTTACACTTGCAGCTACACTCATATCAGAGAGGCACTCACACTGTTCTTATGCAAAGAGCAGAACCATCTGAAACTCTTCTCTAAATTCCTCAACAGCAGGTGCTCCGGCAGAAGCTTAGACTCATTTTCTGAAGTGGTCAAGTGATCCCTGTGAATGAAGTGAAATGGTGCCAGCAAATTTCTTATCTCAAAGGCTTGAGAAGTAAGACAGACTGTGACAATCTTAGAAAATGTTTCAACCTGTAAACTGTGATGCATATATCTGCAGTTTTATTCCACTCACATCTCTTCCAAATTATCCTTCTCTGCTTGACACTTTTTGATTGATTACACAATCTTGTTTATCTCTTTTATTTTCATATCAGTCTGTGATTAGTGTTAGCCCTATCTTAGAGAAAATATGCGTATGTGAATGTCCTTAAAGTGTCAGTCCTGTTAGTGTTTGGCATGTATGCTTGTTGAAGTGTGAATGAATGTGAAAAAGACACCTACAAACACAAAGTAGACAGTCTGGAGGCAACAATACAAACATGAATAAAGTTCTTAATATCAGACAGAAAATTATCACATTCGATTCATTTTTTGGGGAGGGGAAAATGGCCAATCCTTGAGCTAAGTGATGTAACAGGATGCAGGAGTTGATGTCAGCATGCGAGTCTTACAGCTATATGCACACACACACACACACACACACACACACACACACACGTCCTTCAGTGTGACAGCATGTTGTGATGCAGAGTGGCGTCTGCTTGTCAAGCTGACAGATTCGCACTGACAGCATGGTCAGAGCGCTGCAGACACGGGAGAAAAACACTGATTTCATAACGCTCCAAGCCACAACAACAAACAGCCCGCCGGGCAAGAGCGGTGCAGCACTCAGGACCATCATCACTGTTTTTTGGCCGTCTGATGCTGTGTCACTCTGATGTTTGAGCAACGCCTGCTTCTGTGTGTCTCAGACTGCCAGGAAAAACTTGTAGCAAATGTCTATGAAACATTCTCATATGCAGTAGAGATGACCTGCTGACCAAAAGCAAATTAAATCAGGTCAGTGAGATAAAGACAAATTTGGGGAATCAGTGTAATATCACGTCTTTAAATGTAATTCAAATATTCAGTGTCTGAATCAAAGCTGCCTTGCAGGAGGTCTATGAGTTGGTATTTCTATAATCTTCATTACACTGTATCAGCTTTGTTAAGTGATAGGCAGTTAATTATGGGGATGTCATTACCACACACAGACATCTTACAGAATAACTGTCTTTCCATTATCGCGGCTATAATTGAAATGTGGTGACAAAACTATGGTTCATGCTACCAAAAGGGGCCCATGCCCTGACGGGGCCTAAGTGTGTGAGGACCTGCAGTGTTGAACCTCAGCCAGTCCCCATCATCCTCAGTTGTCACCCTGTCAGTCTGCCTTGGCTGCACTATTACACAGCCAACAGGCTGAGAAAGGTAGGAAAAGGGAGAGGGAAGGAGAAGGAGAGTGGGCCACCTGGAGTTAAAATTTAAAGGGGGTGATAATGTGATAGAGTGAGGTGGTGACCAAAAGAAATTTAAAAAGGCAGAGAAGGAGGGAGAGGCAGGGGGAACATGAGAGAGAGAGAGCGAAGAGTGAAACCAAAGAGATAAAGACGACAGGAGAGAGGGAGGGAGGAAGGAGAGGAAAAAGAGGGAGAGAGAGTCTCAGGAACTGTGCAGCTGTGGGAGCGTATTAAACAATCACTTCTGTGTCAGCGGCTCAACACACCGGCAGAGGACATCAAGTATAGTAGGAAGCGCTCAGCCAAAGCAAAAACAACTATCACTGACGTCAAATCCAAGCTTTGCTTTCTCATGGTTATGTACCAGAAACTGTGTTCACAAACAGCCAAAAGGCCGATTGATTCAACTCAAAACACCCAGACAGCATGACTGAGGTTATTAACAGAGGATACTGAAACATGTTGAGTACAAAGCCCTTCAACAAACATCAGATCACAGTCCACCGATCCACATGCAACATGAAAAGAGTAATGTGTAGTCTGCAGAGTCAAGCATCAGAGCAGCTTCAGTCTCCAGAGAAGCTGATTCACGAGCTGCTAGGTATATTGACAGCAGTTGGAGCGGCTGGGGACGGCATCCCCTCAATGTCAATCACGGCAATTACATTGTCCCACGACAGGCAACAGGCAAACACACGGATAACACAATGTAAGCACAGACACGCACGTCTACATGCAACCCACATGAAGTGTCTGTGTGAGGATTTGTGTAAAATGTATCATATACAGATAAAGGAAATATCTTCCTAATGTATCCAGGAGAGTGACGTGTTATCTTTGTATAGCTGCGTGTGTGTTGTGCATGTCTAGCGTGTGCTGAAGGGGGCAGGGCGTCAAGGCAACGCAAGCCTCGAGACAAGAGGGTGGTTGCCGTGGAAACCTCAGGCTGAGAGCTCAGAAGCCGGACGATTGAAGGAAAAGAAGGAGCAATAGTCGGCGAGAGATGGAGAGGAAGAGCATGTGTGCGATGTAAAAACACGAGGGCAACGTCCCGAGGGCAAAGAGGGAGAACTGAAAGTGAAATGATATCTAAGAATGAGAGGAAGACAATAAAAAAGACAATTACAGACACACAGTGAGGCAGAGGAGAGCAAAGAGAAGTGAATGAAAGAGTGAGGGAGTGATGGAGGCTAGAAGGAAGGAGAGAGGTGGGTGATGAGGACTCACAGGGAACGGTGCGGAGGTAGAGGTTGTCTCTGATGATCTGCTGGTGGTCGTGGTCCACTGAGCCCTTGGAGAAACGCAGGTTGAGGTAGTGCCGCAAATCCTTGTCAACCACCCCCCCTGAACACAAACACAGGAAAAGAGAGATTAGAGCCTGCTTTCATTTGATTTAATGGCACGCCACACAAGCCTGGCAAGTGACATTTTGTTGGGGTGATATCCAAAAATCGTATTGTTTTTTGGTTCAAGATTGGTTCTAGATCAATCATGACGCAAGTGACACTGTATTGCAAACAACTAGAAGAATTTTACTCCACTGGAAGAACAAGCAGCCTGCCCAGTAGGCAGTCATTACACATGCTTTGCAGCCAAGTATCGCTCAAGCCCACGTAACATTTAAGTTCTAGTGGAGATCCCAAAGTTTCCAAAGATACCAAATAGGTCAGATTGAATTTGGGGGAAATGTCTAGAATATTTTAGTTTGATGGAATGGTGCAGCTATAAAAAGAAATCCTTTATCTTGACTTATTTTTCTATGTGCAAACATTATATTGATTCAACAAATAGTTGGAGCAGGCTGATACAGAATGTACAGCTTGTCACAACTGTCAGACAGTGAAGAGAAAGACTGAAAATGATTTTTAACAACCTTAAGCCTCCTATGTTAGGGTGTTAAAGAAAAAAACAACAGAGAGAGAGAGAGAGAGAGAGAGAGAGAGAGAGAGAGAGAGAGAGAGATCATGGTAATTGTGTAAACCAGTGATCCCCTTGGGGCTAAATGTGCGGTGTCAGCAGGTTGGGTGACAAAGGCCTACAGTGGACAGAAGCTCACACCACCTCCTCTCTGCCTGTCTCTGCTCATTATTTTCTGTATAAGATGTCTTCCTACTCATTAAGTCACAGAACTGAAACACAGTTAAATAAATGAGAAACATAAGTGAAGGCAGAGGACTAAGAGCAGGCCAACATATCTTGTGCTGCACACACTGTAATAATGTCCATGAATTGTTTCTCCTCCCTTCATCCCAAACCCAGGAGGACGAGAGGAGGAGCACTTATTCTCCACACAACATTCGGTATGCAAGACTATCACATCAGACAGCGGGAGGGATGAGGTTACATGCCATGCATTTACAAACGAAAAGCATGTCTTCTCACTCATGCATATTCTAGCGCCCTCCTGCCAATTTGACTTCACAGCGTTCGGCTGATCGGTAGAGATTAATACAGCGGCTACCCGTCAAAACGAACATACAGCCTACCGTCAGAGAGGACATTTTTTATGCTGCACAGACTGTGCAGATACCTGTATGTATGTTGCTGACACAAGTGGCTGTGATATTGCAATAATGAATCCTTCTGGAATAACATCTTATGTAAACTGACACCATTTTAGCGAGGCTGTGAAGCACTGTGGATTGCTTCACAAACAGCAAAGCGAGAGGAGAGGAGAGGGCCAGAAAACAAAGAAACAGGATGAAATCTTGATTAACATCATTAGGACTGTCGCAGTTCTCAGGTTGGTAAACATCACATCATAGAGCTATGTATTCAAGCATAGGCCATATCTTTGACATGCACAGACACCGACACAGACATATTTTTACATGCACACCAACACACAGATATATGTGCAGAGAGAGATGGAGAGATAGAGTGAAGAGAAAGGCAGTGCAGACCAGGCACCTCATCAGCAGCTCGCCCAGATGTTGATAAAAGCAGTCCTTTCACCACAGGTATACATCCACAGACAGCCTGTCCTCCCAGGCGTCCTCTAGCCTTGCAACCAACCACCGCACATCCTCTGCCGCCTTGTGAAACCTCACTGTCCTCCCTCCTGTCTCTGCTTCTTCACCGCTGCTCCACCACACACACACACAGCACCTGGCTGCAGCCAATTTTTTATCCCAGAGAAGACGACGAGGATGGGGGGGAAGGGAGATGCAGAAAAATGGAGAGAGACGACGACTGTCGGGAGAAAAGAGAGGAGAAGGAGATGTGCCAGTGGGAAGCCGGGCTCCAAACGACCTGCCAGCGGATTGGCCAGAGAGCTTCCACAGTCCTGTAGAGACCCCTATCTGCTGCTGCTGTTACTGCACTGGAGTGTTTGTGCATTTGTATGGTCAATGGTTGTGTGTGTGCAAGAGAATGAGAGATAGAGAGAGAGAGATAGAGAGAGAGAGAGAGAGAGAGAGAGAGAGAGAGAGAGAGAGAGAGAGAGAGACATTAAGTAGAGTACAAAATAAATGTGTATGTGTGGAAGCATTTGTAGATGTGTGTCTATTTCTGAGTGTTTGTTTGTGTGTGTGTGTGTGTGTGTGTGTGTGTGTGTGTGTGTACCCAGATGTTCTCAGACATTCCTCAAATACTCTGCAGCATCTCGCCCACCAGATGCCTCCCTGTTTGACCTTGTGTAAACGTCACTGACTAGAGAGAAATACTGTGAAACGCAGCAGCAGCAGCATCACGCTGAGGTTACACACACTCATACGCACACGGAGGGTTGATGAGCTCACATTTGCAGGCGCCAGTGAAGATGCCTTGAGCGCCGTCTTGAGCAAGTTTTGGTCTTAATACAAGGAATAAACAAACAATCAACACAGAAACACACGCTCATGATACCAATACTCAGCTCAGGGCACAGCTGAGTGTGGAGGAGAATGGGTGTATTTAAAGAGGCTTTAATGGTAGAACTCCTCAAATAAGCAAATTTAGCAACCTCAGAGTTAAACTTGATGCTGTAAACATCACAGTCAACTTGTGTTGTGGCTGGCTGGCTGCTTCAAGAAAGCAGGAAGATTTCTGGGAAAGACAATTTTATTGATGTCCAAAGATTGTAGCACATTAAAAGGGAAGAGGATGACAGCCACGATCAATCACAAACTCATCAAGGCAGACAGCAATCAGTGAAGCTTCTGCTCAGGGAAGCATTACATTAGACCATGCAGGTCACATAGTCTCCTGCTCCATCAACTGACCGTCAAAAAACACTTCAACATGGTGTCCCATTCAAGCTGTCTGCTCCACATTCCTCCCTGCAGCAGCTGTTGAACACAAACAGCTATTACTGGTGGAGCTGCTGGCACTCCCTCCACTACAGCAGCCTCCACCTTATCAATCAACACACGATGCAACGGTACAGTGGGTCTCTATGGGCTTGTGTGTTAAATTAGAGTATTGTATGTGTCTGCTCTGTTACTGCTTGGTAAGTTAACTGTGCTCCCGCTGAGTGTTTAGCATGCGGCTTGGGTCCAAATGTGGAGAAAGAGGAGTCTATACAATTCAAACAACTGTGTAACCATTTGGGCAATAAATGGCTTTGACTGCATGCAAGTGAACATGCAGTGGGTATGTTTAACCAGGTACAGCTTTCATTTTACTAAAGAAAGCCTGGGAATCAACATGAAATCAGTTTTACAGAGTGTAATGTATGGATGGTTGGTGGCATATAAATAATAATCGAATGCCTTTGTTTGTTGCCTTAGCAACAACAAAGGCAGATTTATGTATTAGTTTACCTAACACACCATCATACTAATGAGCAACACTGGTTCTGAGTTTCAAAGTAAATCATTTCATCCCAAAAATCTGCTATAACTGTGATTTTAGTGGAATCGACATGGAAAAAACAATGTGTACTTTAAAATGCCAACATACTAAAATAAGTTTTGGGGGGAATTTTTTGCCCTCAATAGTAAAGAGTAGTTAAGAGGCAGACAGGAAATGTAGGGGGAAAGAGACAGGGGTGACATGAAACAGAGGTCCATAGCTGGACTTGATTAATGGACATTGTAGTTTATGTGATATGCATCACAATGCAGTGGTGTAAATGCCAGAACAACCAAATCAGGAACCCACAGGCTTCCTCTGCTGTTTACAACACTTCAGAAAAGATGTTGCGGTTGATTTCAATTACGATTGTTAACAGAAACAATGTCTTTTAACTTACTGATGATGTCATTGATCGTAGATTTTTAACAAGTGGTGTTGTATGGCTAATATTTAAATTTGCACTCACAAAATTGACAGAAACAAAATCATAAGAGCTTAGCTGTGGACATCCTTTAATCAAAATTCATCTGAACTGCAGACATACACATACATTGCAAACTTAACAGAACCTTAAACAAATCTTAAATATCTAACCCTAAACTTTTGACCAAATTCAAACTAATGCAAAGATTGTCCCCATCTTTCTTTCTTTTAAACCAATAATACCTTTGCAGGTTGTTTGCAGGTTTTTGTTCATCCCCAACGCATCCAGTTTAAAGTCCTCCTCCTCCTCACCCACAAAGCCCTCCATAACCAGGCTCCTTCCTACCTCGCAGACGTACTCCACCGCCACAATCCCCCCCGTAACCTCTGCTCCTCTGACGCAAACCTCCTCTCCCCACCACTCAGGACCCAAGCATCGTACCTGGGATGACAGAGCTTTCACCATTGCAGGCCCCTCCCTCTGGAACTCCCTACCCATACACATCCGTGACTGTACTGACCTGGACACATTCAAAACACTAATCAAAACACACCTCTTCAGCTTAGCTTAGTCCACAATAGTCTTACATTTCTCACCTGGTTTTATTGTTTTTAATTGCTTTTAATATGCTTGTTTTATGTGTTGGTTTTATTGCTTATCTGTTTTGAATGTGCTATATGTGCTGGTCTTAATTTAAAGTGTCTTTGAGTACCATGTAATTATTATTATTATTATTATTATTATTATTATTATCTTTCCATCTTTGGGAAGACTTTCATATGGATGAAACTAACTGCAAGAACATTAAAGTATAAAGTACTTGAAAGCAATACTTGAGTAAAAGTACAAGTATCTTATCAGAAAATTACTTTGGTGGAAGTTAAAGTCACCTTTTATAATATTACTTGATAAAAGTCTTGAAGTATCTATTATGTATTTTGTTTTTATATTTACTGTACGTAAGTATCAAAAGTAATTTTCTGATATTAAATGTACTTAATTATTAGAAGTAAAAGTAAAAAATAACCTTGATTATGAACTTAATTGTGGCTCCCAAGTGAAAGGACCAAACACGGCATATTTCTGAGAGAGCTGACATCAGCAAAGAGAAAAAGAGAAACTGAATTTTCATTTTTTTTGTAAGGAAGAATCTTTCACTCCAACATACAAAAACATTTCTTGCAAATAATTAGGAAATGTAGTGGAGTAAAATTCTCTAGAAATATAAATAACAAAGTAGAGTACAGATACACGAAAAGTCTATTTAAGTACAGTAGGTGTAACGAAGTATTTGTACTTTGTTACTAGGGCTGTCAGCGTTAACGCGCTAATCGCGATGCGATAAAGGGCCGATGCGATTCATTTTTTTTAATCGCATTAATTAATTTATTTTACACTTCAAAAAAAAAAGGCTACTATTTTGACCCTTTGCAGCACCGTTACTTATCATCAAGCTGCCACTTCCTCGTAACACATCCTGCTGCTGCAGGCTGCAGGCATGATGGAGAAAGACAGCAGCAATGAAATCCTGAATGGCGCTTTTTATTTTCCAAAATTCCCGGACGGCTCGTAGACAAGTCGAAAGCCACATGCACATTGTGTAAAACCGAATTAAAATATCACCGAAGCACGTCAAGCTTGAGCTACCACCTACGGAGCTAAGCATAGCAGTACAGTTAACGTGATGCTACCTGCTAGCATGCTACCCACTCAGGCAAAGCACTATTTTGGAAAGTGCTACTTGCCGACCTGTGGATGAAACCAAATCCCAAAAAATTACTACAGCTCTTGCGAAACAGGTGGCAACTAACTGTAGACCTGTCAGCATCGTAGAGGACTCGGGTCTTAAAGACGTACTATGGTTGGCATGTTCTGACCTGTCTCGTTGCCGTCAAGGGGGACAGTAGTTTTCACGCATACACAGCCTGTATGACACGGAGAAAGCAGCCCAACTGGAACTGCTGCAAGGTGCTGCAAACGCTGTCTCATTAACCGGTGATCACTGGACGTCACTGAGTAATCAACATTATTTAGGAGTTACTAAACACTATATTGACTCTGGTAAGGATAGGGATTTTTAGTTTTTTAGTTAGGTACTTGGAGGAATTGTGCAATAATGACAGATTCACACATTTTTCTTTTGTTTACAGTAAATAAATAATTACAAATCTTAAAATCAAGTTAATAAAGTAACTTTCTTTGCATTCATTTGATTCCCAATCAAGAGACACTGGTAAAAATTGTTTTTGATTGTTAATATGTACTTAAAAACTGTTCTGAAATGCAAAATAATAGAATTTTAATCATGTGATAAAACATGCGATTAATCGCGATTAACTATAGAAATTCAGTGATTAATCGCGATTAAAAAAATTAATCGTTTGACAGCCCTATTTGTTACATTGCAACCCTGTCAAAGATGCAACATAGCAGGCCTGATATTAATAATAAAACTTTCATAGATAAGTAAATGATAATCCTGCCCTCAACGCCCTCAGCAGGTCAAAATCACACTCCAACGCCTGTCACTTATCTTGATATTCTGTGTTCCTCAAAACTGTATCTCGCCCGAGGCCGAGCTAACAAGCAGGCAAACACGCAGATATTATTTTATCAAAACAGAAGCACAGGGTTCATCAGTCTCATCTGCCATTCATTCTCCGCTGTTCTTCAATTATAACACCATACTGGCATTGTTTTGTCTTTTCCTGCTTTATGCCTGTTTATTTTATTACATTAGACATAGTTATGCATGTTTAATTGTTCTACTTTCACATACACAGCTTTTATCTGCACTGACTGTATATGGGTTTATATTTGGCCTCACTTTTATCTGAGAGGGACGTGTTTGATGTTTGGTTTGATCTGGTGTTTTTTCACACTTATTATTGCTCATTTATATCTTATATTGCTCTTTTGTTTTCTACTGTGGATTTTTGTTGCTTGGTGTAATTGATGCATTTCTGTAACCTATGAGTTTAATGCACAGCTGCAAGGCAAATTTCCTTTGAGATATTAATAAAGTAGAAGTTTTTGGAGATGCAGATAATAATTACTTTCATTATTAATTAATCAGACAATTATTCTTTCGATTAATTGATTAATCATGCAGTCAATAAAATGTCAGAAAATAAAAAGTTCCCACAGTCTGAAACTTCCTCATATTTGAGAAGCATGAAACATGTCCCATACAATAAAGTGATTGATTAAATAAGTTGTAGTCCAGAAGCTTTAAGCTTCACTGCAATAGAAACAGCTAACTCAACATTGGCCAGATATAGCCTAACTGAAAAGCCAAAATCACAAAAAGAATTTAATTTAGGCTCACAGATGCATAACATACTGTTGTGCACTACTCTTTTAACATGGGAAAGCCTGAATGTGTTGCATTGTTTGTATGTACACCAACATAGGGCTTGGGGGAGGAGCAGATAGATGTAGAAACCAACAGGAGCCATTTTGTTTGATTTGGAAAGGCATAAACAAACACTTGATCAAATCCAAACGGCAAAAACATACACACACTACAATTTTGAGTAAACTACGGGCTTGTCTGGCCGCTTAAAGGCTCAGATTTAAACTGATGGACGGGGGCGTCTGGGGAGAGCTGAGAAGAAGTGAAGTGGTGCTGTACCGTACCACCGTACAAAACTCTGGAGACAGACTTGGTGATCGATAGCTTGCCTGCACTCCCACAAGAGGTCACACAGGCTACAGGAGTACAAAACTGCATGGCAGTAAAAAGAGAAATATATCTTTGCCTGCCTTCTCATCCAAATTCTACTCAAGCTACTGGACATCATTGATAGACAATACAAACAAGCATCTTCAGCAATTCCCACCAGGGTCAACCACTGAACACACAGCTAGACTCTGACATACAATAATCATGCATTATCATCATATACCTCAATCTCAATCCATGTTTTCTTTTCATATTCCTATGTTTTTTTTGCATTTGACCTGGGGGAAAACTAAAATTGAATGGACCTTTTTCATAGCAGACAATTTGACTTCAAAACGTCAAAACACAGGTGTAACTAATCACATTACTAATTGCTACACTGTACAATAATATTGGAGCCATCACCAGTGGTATTAGTTGCACCTGTTATTTTCCTGTTACAAGTCAAAATGTTGGTGTAAAAAAGAAATTGGATTCATATGAAAACCATAAAGAAACAAGAGTGGTCAGATAGCAAAGCTATCAAGATTTAGGTTAGCAAGTTTTATTTAAACAAAATTGCAATATTAACCTAAAATGGAAATTGCGTGTGCGTGTGTGTGTGTGTGTGTGTGTGTGTGTGTGTGTGTGTGTGTGTGTGTGTGTGTGTGTGTGTGTGTGTCCGTCGTGCACTTCAAACTATGTAAGAAGTAACTTGGCTAACTAGCTTAAACAAAAAAGTTAACCGTTACATTACTTGCAGCTACACAAACTTAGCTAACTTAGCATAGAAAAATAAACTCAAAACACTAAACACATACATTAATTAAACGTACCTTGTTGCCACTTTCGACTGGAGCTTAACTCAAACTACACCATCCCAGAGACGGTTTGACTATCCCATTGCTAAAAGCACTGTATTTTTTTTCTTTTCGAAAAACTTTATTATTAGTAGTAAAGATACAATAACATAATAAATACAGTAAATTCATACATACATAAAATATTGACTTGTTGTTATACTTTACATTTTTATTATTCCATATCAAATGTTTATGGGGTGAAAACGTGTGTTTATAAATAAGAAGTCAACATAAAAGAACCTGCCTATGAAAGTTAGATAACTGAAGAGGGAGCTTATCGACATCAAAATTACACTTTAAGAATTCAATACCCCCAAGTTTTTGAAAAATAAAGTTTGGTATGAAATACCACAGTTTATCTTTATTTTTTATTCAATGTTTAATCCAGTTCACCTTGAAAATTATATTAGATGTATGGAAATCAAGAAGATTCAAACCTCCTTGATTGTATGGATTACATAAAGTATTTTTATTTAAATAGTGAGGCTTAATTTTTCATATGAAATCGAATAATGTAGAATCTATTTTCTTGATAAAATGTTTTGGAACATCTAAGACTTTGGCCAGATAAACCAATCTGGATAATCCTTCAGTTTTGGACAAAAGTACCCAAACTTTAAGTGATAAATCTCTTATGAGCCATGTATCAAATTTATTTTTAACTTTTGGAATGAGAGGTAGAAAATTGGAAGCATTACTGTATTTTACACACATGATTTTACCACAGTCTGCGTTACCTTTTGATACGTTTGTCACATCTACCTTTCAAAATAAGGGGAAAACAAAATACTAAAAGCCATTAAACAAAATAAGCTTAAGAATACAAACTTTATGCCTACACCTAATGGCATGAAACCAGCCATGTATTTACAAATATTATTGAAATATACTTCTACACTCCTCCTTTTCTTTTTTTTTAAATGGGAACCACTACTTTACAGTTTTAGTGCTTGTAATTTTGACCAATAACCAGGACCATGCACTTTCATTAAGGCTTTGCATTTTGCACTTCCCTTCATTCTTTTAATTTTGTGTCTTTTTTCATTGTATATTATTTTAGTATATATCTTTATGCATATAATTATGTATTGAGCACCTTGAGCACAAAAAAAATCCTTCTGGATCAAAGTTATGCCTTATCTCATCTTATCTTGAATTAATTTCTTCAGCCCTGAATGTGTTCCGTATTCTTCTCTTGTTTTTCTAATTTCCCCCTTCATTTCCCTCTACCCACTTATTTCTCCTCTCTGTCCCTCTTTTGTCCCATTGGATATTTTGGTTGCCCAATTTCTCTCTCTTTGTCTCCTTATCCACCTCTCCAGTGGTCCCGTTAAGGTTACCCTTGTCTGACTAGTCCATTTTTGCTTGTTTTACTCCCAAATTAAGCACAGGAGCTGGCCTCAGAAGGCCTCTGTGTGTGCGTGAGAAAGAGAGAGAGATAGAGAGATTATGTGTGTGTGTGTGTGTGTGTGTGTGTGTGTGTGTGTGTGTGTGTGTGTGTGTGTGTGTGTGAGAGAGAGAGAAAGAGAGAAAGTGTGTGAAGAACTGATCGTTTTCTGCATGTGGGTGTTTTGTGAAGGCCATTTAGCTGTAGATTAAGTATCTGTTTCCAGTACTCCTAATGACATTATTACAGCAGGCGGCAGGCCCCATTATTAATAGTAAATGACAGAGCCTGTCTCCTAAAGGTCTTAATATTGATCCCCCTATCCTCAGACTAGTCTTAATGACGATGTACCTTCATGTCTTTCTCTACAAAAACTGTGATCAAGGCCAGACCCACATTTGCAACCTCTCAGTCACTTTAAGGAGAAACAAGCCCACATTACAAATGAGACTTAAAAATTAAAAGAGGGAGGTCATATGAATTGCCAACCCTAATATTCCTTGTACCGTCCTCCTCCTCCCACAGAGAGCAAATAATTCCTCATCTCCCATCACCTTGCACGTCTACGCTAATGAGATAAATACTGATGGACACGAGGAGGAACGTGTTTTTGTGCATGTGGTGTTTCCTGTTTTAACGGGCTATATGGAGATGTTTGTCACTCTTGATTGCACTCTCCAGTTCAAGCTGTGCTCCTCACACAACAAACAGGATGCATCTTAATGAGAATTAAAGCAACAGGCTGACTGAGAGCTGCAGAAGAAGAGAAGAGAGGATGGAGAAAGAGTCAAGGAATATAACTCTGGAGGAAGGGCAAAGGTATGTATGGGCTTAAACACTTTATCATCTGTTCTATAAAAGTAAGTAAAAATAATGGGGAGAAAATATAGACATATATGAAGGAGCCTTAGAGGCAACAGAGAGTAATAAGTAATAACTCATTGGTTTGGGGGCACAGCGGTCAACAACCTGAGGGGTTAAAACCAACAGGGTTGTGTTCCCGGTTAATACAAACATTAATAATTGTGGCTGTGACTGAGAGAAGGCTGCCTACTGAGCATCATGTTCTCTTTTCCAATGGTTCATTTGGCTGCTATGGTCTGATAGTCTAATAACGCCTGTCTGTATCACTACAGGGGCCTTTCATGCTGCTAAATCCAAAATGAATTGAATTCAGCTCTACTGTACTGACCTGACTGCTCCTTTCTTTTCTTCATTGCATGTTAGGATGAACTATGAACAGAAATATTACACACTCCCAGCACATAAAGTCTGTGAGAAATGGCCATATCTCACATCCTAACAAGTCATGTGGAAAACTACTTATAAGCTCTTAACAAAGCGGACATTTTGCTCTGACTCATTTCATTCTGACCGTCATCAGATACATTGCTCCAAATATTGTTATTATTATCATAGAAGCCTAAAAGCGTATAACATTACGTAAACAGCTAATCATAATAAAATGCATATCTGGATGTGACAACGCTGTACAACAGTCTGTACCAATGTCGACACTAAAATTGAAGCATTGTAACCATTGACATATATAAAATGGACCAACAGATCCCGTTGCTCTGGACAGAGACCAGTGAAGGATAAGAAGCACTTTTCCGGTGATGGCTGAGCGTTACTGCGCAGCCTCCAGCTGAGCTCGAAGACGTAGATGTGGCGTGAGCAACCTGTCTGAAAGTTGTAAGTCTTCTGGTAGCTGTGCCAAGAGAAATCTCAATCATTCTGAATCTTGCAGAGTCGTAGAGCGTAGGTATATGTAAGGAGATAACATAGGCACAGGTCAATTATTGATAACTAAAAAGCTAGTTAACATTAGTAATTAAACTTAAACAGCTAATGTGAGTCGAAACTGCCTGCGAGCTTCTCCTGTACTGTACGGGAATTTCTCTACTGTGCAACATCGTTAGCCTATTTTTACAAAAACGCCTGCTACAGAGCCATAACGTGAGGTATAAGGTAATGGAGCCTTTTATATATTGTCATGTTTCTTTAGAAATAAACAATGGACAAATAAAGTCTTTAAATGCTCCAGATGTAAAGTTATTCGCTGTCAAAGTGGCGCTAAAATGAATGGCGGTCAATGGAATGCTAACGGGAGGTGATGGCTTGGTAGCATTAAAATGGCATCATAGGAGCTACGCGTTCCGAGGAGAAGCGTACCCCCTTGATTGTAACATATCAGAATAGCATAAATCCAGTGTGGGTTGTTAAACTGTGTTACACAACTACTTTTTTACTTAGCTGGTATCACCTGCATTTTGCATTTTCAGCCAGTTTCTGCACATGTTTTGGTAGCAAGAGCCAATCTTAGAAAAATATACATAATAAATAAGTAAAACAAGTAAAGGTTTAAAGGGTTGGGTCATCCAAATAAAAAAAACACATTTTCTCATTTACTCCTAGTAAAGGCTGGCCATGCAGATAGCTTTGGCTTTATTGGCCAAGGTTTTAGATATCCGTCTTAGAGATTTCAGCCACCACAATGAAGATGACTAGTCTGTGGTGCTAACAGCATTGCGATTTTGCATTAAAAAGATTCAACAGCAACATGTTTTTTTCTTCAGAAAGTGTCCCTGCTCCAGAGAAAACAATGTGGACAATTTTCATTGGAACTAATTTCCTAACAGAGAAAACCAGGGAAACCTTTTGGGATAACAAGTTCCAAGTTCACAAGTTCACAAACATAATTGTATTGACAACTGACATGACATGACTGATATTTCAGAGTTTGATATTTCACTCTTTGCGCAAATCAAACCAAAAATATTCCGCTTGGATAGACATCACTGTACCTCTAGAATGTTTATGATTTAAGTTGACCTACCGTTTAAGTGGAAATCTCAAACCATGCCTATGGCTTAAAAGAACAAGATTTGGTCATGATTTGCTGTTTAAGTCACAAACAAACAAATAAACATAAACATACATCCTTGCAGACAAGCAGTGGAGTTGCTTTAGTTAGGGAAGCCTCACTGAGAATTGAATGATTAGATAGCTACTGTCCTCTACTGGTACGAAGCATCAACTACAGTGATGAAATGATCCCGAATGCAAATAAGATTTCGTCCAGTAAAAGCTTGCTGCTGCAATGAACATGGTTATATCAACAGTGCAATTCAGCTTCATATCTAAACAGTCCAGCAATTAAATCCTTTTTTTGAATTGATGCATTACCACTAAAGCACTTGTTATAAAGGGTAAATTCAGATAAAATCTATTATCTCTTCATTTTCCAAAAAGAAATATAAAAACAAAGGTTGACATATTGATAAAAAGAAACAGATGAATTAGAGGATTTTGGAACAATTGAGGTGTGAAAGTATAAAAAGAGCTTTAACTCAATACTGTGACATTGTCCCTCATGTTTTGTACATTCAGTGTATACAGTATAATACTGTGTACAGGACTTGGCTCCAATCCACGATATTCAGCTCAGGAATTATGATGAGCCACTTTAGAAAGTCATAAATAGCAGAACATTGTTGCTACCCATCCATCAGTTTTAGTTCTGCAGCTCCTGATGCCAGCTTTTATAATCCTTCTTATTCAGATATGAGGCCCACAGCAAAGATATCAGATTAGCGCTGCTGGCTAATCTACACTATGTCAATGAATGAAAACCATCCGCTGCCTTCTGTGCTGCCATGCCTGACTGAATAAGATATGATTCTATGAAACTGGGCTGGGGGACTCTTGTTTCAGCACAGACCTGGCTCCCTGATGGTAGTCAATTGTAACTAAGTACATTCAGTCAAATAATGTACTTAAGTACAAATTTAAGGTACTTTACTTGAGTGCATTGTTTAATACTATACACTACAAGTCAGAGGGAAATATATATGCACTTTTTACTGCCTTGAAAAAACATATTTCCAATGTTAAATGTTAAATGACACATGTTGGCTCAGCATTGATGACTTGACATGGTGTGGACATTTTAAGACAGAGAAGTCCAAAATATAAATATAGTCCACACAGTGCCGAAAGGTAGTTGCCAAAAAAGAACTAGCCAAAATCATCTAATAGGATTTGATTTATACACAAGGCAAATAGTGTAGGCACATGAACACCAAATATAATTTAAAGCTTTGTGCTCTAAAGACTTTTATTTAATTACCTGCTATCTCTGATCATGTAATTTCACCAAAAACAGCTGATATAATACTGAAATGTCACACAAAACACATCAACAACCAAATCATTTCTTACTGTTCACACAATAGGCATAATGCATGGGTGCGCACACATGCACACATGCACGCACGCACGCACGCACGCACGCACGCACACACACACACACACACACACACACACACACACACACACACACACACACACACACACATACACAAGCATCATAAATAATCATAAGAATATGGTGTTTTATCTCAGCCAGATGAACTGCTTTTTCATGTCGACATCCTACTCGTGTGAAATTACTCACACACTGCATCGTATAGTCACATTGCCATAGAGATCCATTAGTAAAAGGTCTCTACTGTTATTCTGAAAAAAAACCTTAAACCCGACTCTTTTCTTTAGACTTATGAAAATGACAATTATGCTGTTGAGGCCAAAATCTCCAGTAGAAACTCATGATTGCAGGATATCACAATCAATCATAAACCCCTATTACTAAAAATAGTAAATGTATCAGACATTTCACATCATCATGGTTGGTAGAAACTCTGATCCTATTATGAATGAAGGATAGCAAAAATGTTTTGACAAAACCTCCTTTAAGTCATGGCTTATACAGACAAACTACAGTATCTACATTTCACACATGCAGTAACACAGTCTCAGATTGCCCCATGCAGTGTGTCCACGGTGAGAAGAATTACATTGACCTAATTCACTTAACTGGACCAGTTAGATATTTGGTCATTGGCTGGCTCAGCTTGGGTTTGATCCTCTGAGCCGAGCTCCAGCAGCTTCTAGCCTCAATAAAATCATCCTCCGCCTCTGACAGAACTCATCTCTTGGTAAGTTATTAATACCAACAGAGCAGACAGGATGTTATGCACTGATTCTCCAAGCTTCTCATCAACAATGTGACACGAGAGGAGCAGAAGGTTGCCTTCTCTCCCTCTGCTCCATCTGTCCCTCCATACTGGATCCACATTAAGAGGACTGGCAGGACTCAGACAGCCAAGTCAGAAAACTTGACAACCTTAAACAATTCTCAAAGGTCTACATTCTAGAAACATTAACAAATGTAATTAAACACCAATTATGTCATGCTGCATTTACAGTGAATGTGAGAGTTGTGCTCACATTTACCACCAGATAAACCCCTTCCAAAAACAGCAGTTATTCAATCATAGCTTAAAAACAGTAACTAGGCATGGAAGGCCAGTCAAGTTTTGGACTTCTTCATGTTGAAGCTTTGTGCATGCAATATAACTCAGTATGTCAAGAGTTTGGAGGATGGTCTATTTTTTAGCCTTTCCAAAAACAAAAAATACCAGACAAAAGTGTAAGGAATAGATTAAACTGCTAAAGTTAGCATGTCATACCTAGAGTTTAATAACCTACTTCCAAAGGCAAAGCGGGGCCTGTTATTAGCTAACTGCATTATTTTGTAGGGTTACAGAAAAATGGGAGCTTAGCCAATATATCAGTTTAAAGTAATTATAGAGGCTCTGTTCTGCACTTTATTTAGTTTAGGGAAGCTTATGCTCTGCCAACTCCCGCTAAAACCTGCTAACATTACATTTGCCGAACTAATCAATTATTCCTCCTCCTACAAATCCTTTCCCATGTAAAAAATAAAGTTTAAAAATAAGAAGATTAATGCATAAATCTGACCACTGATTATCCAAGTATGTTTTTTCAATTGTAAGGATACAAACATTTCGAAGTTTATGTTGTGTGAACAAATAACGTTGTAATGACTTTATAGCATTATATCATCTACACAAACACCACATGCTACTAAACCATACCGCCAAATCTTTTTTCAGGGTTCTCGTTTTAAAAAGTGTATTTTGGAAGCATTAAAAAGTCAACCGTTCTTAGCCAACTCACACTTTAGCTTTAGCATTAGCTTACTCTATCTAGCTACAGCTGATAAAAACTGCTAGCAACAATCAGCCAGCAACATCGATGGTCATTACCAAGAAATAAGGCCTGTTTTTCTTTTCTTCTGACTGGAATCGGGGACCTGTTGTTTAATAAATTACTATGAATTTTGAGTGGTGAATCTGCCTGTTATTAGTGTAAACTGACATGTGCCGAGAATGAAAAACTTGTTGCCACAGCAACTAAGGGGGCCGGACATCGACTGTATACAGTCAATGGAATGGACAGGAAGTTACAGTTTGAGAGAAAATTTTATATTTAATATTTTATACTTTATATTCATCCGCTGAATTCCTGTTTACAGTTAGCCTATTAGTAACTAGAGAGCTCCTTGGTCTGGCCTGCCCTATATAGGCTATGGCTGAGAGCTGCTGCACAGTATGACAGAGGCTGGCTGTGCTCCACTTTTGATGTTAAAGGTCATGTTAACATTTGTGTTAACATGTTAACAATTTATGTTGTTTTTCCTCATAAAGCACCGCATATTGTTTTCATAAACCCGAGTGGATGAAACGTCCTGGGGTCTTCCACCTCCACACTCCTCTTTGAGAGGCAAAAACACAATTTTGAAAGAAGAAAATGTCATTTCAAACAGGCAATATCAGCAAGCAGTGACATGTTTCTGGATTTAAGTATGCATATCGTATCCACAGCTCAGTACCGTCAGGTTGGGAAAGTAGCATTTTTGATATTCTTTTTATTGTTATGTAAATCAGAACAGCATTTGTTGTGGATTCAGCCTGGGATGATGGCTCTAATGTAATCTGAATGAACAAAATAGAAGATTAAAAATAGCTGACATTAATATTATTTATATCACTGTATTTGCACCATAGCTATTTATGACAAAAGATTAATGCCAATTAAAGGCAACTAAAAAGAGAGCTGGGTTATTTATAGGTGGATACATATTTCATTTTAATATTGTTTTCCTTTTTTTTTTTTTTTAAATGGAGAATAAACAGGAAAAACTAACTGAAGCACTGAGAAGGAACTGACAGCCACAGTGTCTCATAAACTGAAATCTGTAGTTATTTTGCCTAATTAAGGAGAAAGGAAAGACAAAGACAAGGCTATCACTGTAATATTTGTCCATTGTGCAATAGTCATTATGACAAGTTGGCACATAATTTTAGAAATAAATACATTTATTTATTCTCTGTTTTCACAAAGTGTGTATTCTCACACCTTCACCATACTCTTCTCTTAAAACTCCACCTCTTTCTCACTTACACACACAAACACACACACACACACACACACACACACACACACACACACACACACACACACACACACACACACACACACACACACACACACACACTTACTTCACACTGCTCTCCTCTCTATCCTGTTCTAACACCTCTCGACGGTTATGATCTTCACGGCACTTTTAGAAATCTGCCTCACTGTGAGCCGAGCAGCCGTTCGCACTTGACTCCTGCTTGGTGCTGATGGGGAGATGAACACGGATGAGAGCTGTTTATCAGATAATTACATACAGATGGACACAGCTAGTAACTCATTTGCAAACATATGATTTTTTAAATTACAAATGCATTGGAAGTATTCTTATCAATCAAGAAAAAACAATCCTTTCAACAGAGTGTACATGTAAGATTATGTAATAATTGATTACACTTATTAGCAACAACGATGAGACGGCCTACAGGGAGGAGGTCCAGCACCTAACGTTGTGGTGCACTGACAACAACCTGGCTCTCCACACCAAGAAGACCAAAGAGTTCATTGTGGACTTCAGGAAGTCTAAAGCTAGCACACACACCCCCATTCTCATCAACGGGACTGAGGTGGAGCGTGTCACCAGCTTCAAATTTCTGGGTGTCCACATCTCTGAGGACCTCTCTTGGACCCTCAACACCTCAACCCTGATCAAGAAGGCTCACCAGCGTCTCTTCTTTCTGAGGAGACTCAAGAAGGTCCGCCTGTCTCCTCAGATCCTGGTGAACTTCTACCGCTGCACCATCGACAGCATCCTCACCAACTGTGTCACAGTTTGGTATGGCAACTGCTCTGCCTACGACCGAAAAGCACTGCAGAGGGTGGTGAAAACTCATCGCATCATCGGTTCCTCACTCCCCTCCATCAAGGCCATCCAGGGCAAGCGATGCTTGCATAAGGCTCGCAGCATCATCAAAGACTGTTCTCACTCCAAACACAGACTATTCACCCCACTCCCCTCCGGAAGGTGTTACAGGTCTCTCCGCACCCGAACCAGCAGGTTCAGAGGAAGCTTCTTTCCTGTGGCTGTCACCCTACTGAACTCTAGCTCTGCATCCTGTGACAACCAACCAACTAAGCCCTCAAACCCCCCTATCCCACCCATAATGTCCTATTTATTTATTTACAAATGTACATACTGTAACTACACTTATACATAGCCATATTATACTGCTCTTCATACTATTCATCCTGCACATACACTTATTCTCACTACTCTTATAATGTTACTGTTTCTGCACTACAATGGTACTGTTAACATGCTGCACAAACTGTACATATCTGTCTATATAGTTCATACTGAATATCCATATTTTACTCTTATAATAATAATACACTGCATTTATCTATATTATGTTTTACTATTATTATGTTACTGCTGCTACATTGCACATATCTGTACATGTTGTTCATACTGTACATTGTTTATATTACATAGCCATATTTATTCTACTCTTATAAGGTAACTGCTAATACACTGCACACATTTATATTTAATTTATATTACTCTAAACCACCTTCTGTTAACCAACTGTACACTACTGTCTACACTGCACCATATTTCTTGTCCTGTCTATACTTGAATATCACACTGCACTTTTCTGCTCTTTTTGCACTTCTGGTTGGACGCAAACTGCATTTCGTTGTCTTTGTACTTGTACTCTGCACAATGACAATCAAGTTGACTCTAATCTAATCTAATCTTACTGTGGCCAAGGGCCTTCTTCACACCAGACATTTTGACTTGTTACTGTATAGTACTGTGGGAACCTTTTTTCCCCAAACACCCTTCGATTTTAAATTTGTTTCCAGTCTATAAAAGCTTAAGTGACCCTTGATCATTTTCTTTGGGCCCCTCTAGTCTACTCAGTATTTAGATTGAAATGGTTTAAACTGTGATAGGTCAGTCCATCATATATTCAGCTGATATTCCAATAGTGCCAACCCTATAGACTAACCTTCTATTTTTATTGTGAAGTTTGAAGAATAGCTTTGCTAAAGCAACACGCCTGTTGATTCCAGCTTGTTTCCATTATTGTGCACTTGACTCAAAACAGGAACCTGCTTCTATTTAAATCTGCACAGATTTTGATGCCAAGCTTCCATTTTATCTAACTATAAATCCAGGACTCTCTGTGTGTGCGTATGTGTGTGTGTCTTTCAAAATGCGCAAAAGACGTCACACGCAGCACGCTGTTGTACGAGTCTCTGTACAGCGACTTTCTGTAGAAGAGAGACGGCAGGTGACATGTGCAGCCGCGAGAGAGATGGGCCAAGGCCTTGCATGGCAGCTCCGCCACCATCGGTGTATGTGAATGGGTGAATGAGCAGAAAATTGTAAAGAGCTTTGCCCGGTAAGGTAGAATGGCGCTATATAAATGCAGTATATTTACCATTTACCATCGGATGAGTTGTTCTCAAGAACGCTTCAAACGGGCACGCCACCCGATGACGCTGCAAGCAGCAATACTGGCAACCAAGTGTTTTATAACTGCATTTTGTGTCACATGTTGTTTGTGAGAATTTACAAAGTAAAGTTATGAAAAAAATATATATACTGGGAACCAAGCAATCGGCTCGTTCCGAACAGGCACACGCTCCAAACGGGCACGGCACTAGTTTTACCAATGACTGATGATTTCTTCTATTCCCATTCAATTGTTACTCAGATGGATCTTTGTCTCTTTCTGTCAAATTGAATTGTCAGTCTGGTTGAACCATTGTACAGTATTTTGTTCTCCATGTACAAAACAAACCCTTCATACAAAATAGCATCTATTTGTAAAGAGAACTTTCTACAACCTAAAAGCATTAAAGATAATTTAAATAGGCTATATAGAGTAGTTCTCTCAGACACCTGACTGTACCCAATCAAGCATTTGTGGCAAGCGATTTTAAACTTTTGAACAGTGGTGTATAGCGCACTGCACAAGATGTCTATGGACACTATTGGAAGGTGACTGGATACACCCTCACAAAAACTCACACCTGCATGTTGTGAAGTGCAAGAAAACTTGCTAACACAGGACTTGTGAAAACGATACCGTGTGTTCATGGCTCAGTCTATATTTTATATATAACCATATACTGGGCTGAGAATGCAGTAGTACCACATAAAAAACAGGTTTGTTCCAGTAAAAGATGTATATTATTCCAATATTTACAAAGCAGTGTCCCGTCCTATTTATGTGGATGTGCATGTTTTCCGAAATCTGTGATGAGTGCAAATGAAACATCTGTGAGAGGAGGTCACGGCACAGTCAGGTAGTGAGCTCGCTCTGGAGGTCCATCAGGCCACGCTGTCACAGCTACTCCCTCAGGGACAGAAAGGGGGTTTCTACCTGACTGAAAATAGTCTGTTCAAATGTGTAAGTGTGTGTGCAGTCAGACATGATTGGGTACCCCAGACAGGACATCCATCTCTGATGTTGGCCGTGTGTGGCCTCTGAGCAGAGCAACCCCGACTGCTTCTAGATGATACCTCAGCAGACCGCGAGTGTGTCAACAACTGTCTGACAAGCTCACTGCCATTAATACACTCCACTGTCCACTGGATGGAAGTCAAATGGTAATATGACAGCAAGAGAGAGAGAGCAAGACATATAAAATATATAGTGAAGGCAACAACAAGCTGTGCAGAAACAGCAGAGTGCTCAATGACGTTTTTAGCAAACATTCAGCTGGAGAACAGTGTGAGGTGTGAGGTGGGTAGGTCAATAAACAGATAGATTCATGTTTAAATGGATAAGAGAGAGGGATGGAGGGAGAGAATAGAACCTGAGAAGTCTGAGATATGTGCACATTAGCATTTAACCCCTCACACATCAAAGGACAGTACGCCTACACTGTCAGCAGCTCTAGCTCAATAATCAATCACATTGACGCAACCCACGGAAACACTGAGATTGAGCAGTCAGGCGAAGAGTGAAGACAACTCCTCTGTGAGGAACTTGGCAAGTCCAAAAAAAAAAAAAAATAGTTTGATTTTTGCTTTACTCAAGTCCCAGAAACAAGCCACTGTAATGCTCATTTCATGGCTGACAACGCAGCCCTTTTAGACACTAATAAGGACTTAAACTGAACCTCAGAGGATGTGATGATCACCATCTCCTCCGCTATTCCTTCAATCCAATGTTCTAGTCGTATAGAGACCCTGTCTGCTTTTACACTGGCTGACAGAAGCAGGTCACTCAGTCAACACTGTTGCCATAAATCCCCTGCTATGCTCAGAAACATTCAAACAAGCCTCCAGCTTCATGGGCCACAATAATCACACAAAACACTGCATCGGCTGACAATAACAAAACACTCAAAAGCTCCTCAAGGCATAACTGGAAGAGACCTGCATCATTATTTTCCACTTCTGAACTCAGGAACATTACATTTCATAAACAAATGTTTGGTTGTGAAATGAGTGAGGTTGCGTGTATAGTTAAAGCAAACCATGTTGACTACAGAGCTGATCAATATGAAAGCGATCTCAACAGTAATTAGGCTACACAGGTTTAATTTTTCATTAGTGTGTAATTACACTGCAATAACAGTGATAATGTGGACTGACAGCCAACAGACTGCCTACCTGACTGCCTGCCTGCCTGCCTGTCTGAATGTCTGTCTGTCTGTCTGTCTGCTTCTCAGACTGAACAGCAGCAAAGAGAAAAACATTTCATCCACGGCGCAGGCCTGTTTGGTGAAACAAGCCCTGTCCTCGACCAAAATAAAGAGAAATCCGCAGGCTGTGGCATGACGCCTAAACGGACACACCCCCTCCAGGCTGTGGCATCGGACCAGCGACACTGTGATAAACAAACGGCGGCTGCTCCCGGTTGCAATATACACATTATAGTTACTGATCCTGGTGGACTGAACCCATCATTACGGCTCGTAATTAGCTACATTTCACCAACAAACAGGCCTAAGCATGGGTCTGTGCTTTGTCCACCTAAACACACGGCTTCTCCCTTTAGTGCAGACTGACAGATGACTGCACAAATGACATCTGAATCAAACCAGCCACACACATAAACACAGCACGCGCGCACACACACACACACACACACACACACACACACACACACACACACACACACACACACACACACACACACACACACACTCCCCGCCTCTAACGCACGGCGGTACGCTCCTAGCTCCTCTCACGTTAATCGTATCTCACCTTGCTTGACACATTTGAGGCGGACTGGGTCTTTGCAGTGTTTAATCACGGCCAGCACGTCCCGGGTGGTGAGCCCGGCCACTGGCATGTTGTTGACCTCCAGCAGCAGCTCATCCTGGGCCAGTTTGCCGCTCTGGATCAGTCCTTTCCCCTGCTTCACCTCGCCGAAGTAGGGGAACTGGCCGATTTCCGCGCCCCCCTTCAGCTCGAACCCCAGCTCCCCTTCCTTCCCACGGGTTATCACCGCTTCGTGGACTTTGTTGGTCCAGTGGTTTTTCTTCTTGAGGCTCTTAGACATCGTTAGGGCGAGTTAATCACCGCGGGCTGGCCCACCAAAAGCCTCTTACCGTCTCATCCCTGCCTTTGTGCGACCGGCTGCAGCGTCACAGCGTCCGTGGCTCCATCATCACCGGTGCACGCCAGGCGCAGTGTCCGCTCGGCGAGCCGCGCAGTCGGGCAGAGGGCTGCAGTACAGCACGGCGGCGGATGAAATTATTATTACTGTGTCAGACACACAGACGCAAGAGAGAGATACTGGCGGATGACCCGGATGTGAAGCCTGAAGGAGGGGAGAGATGAATGGTTTTGATTCGGCGTAAAAGGATGGAGAGGAGGGAAAATAACAGGAGGCGCTTTTTTACTCTCACTACACTGCCAGGGGCGCTTCCTCAAGCACACTGTGATCACACACAGGCGGTGACATGTAGGAGGAACATCAGTGTATGCTACATTGTATACGAACCTCACCCTATAGTCATTTACCTGCAACCATGTTTGGGAAAAATAGCTTTAAGGCTGACTTTTTTCTCCCTTAAGTCCTGTCTTGCAGCATTCTATCAACATATGTATAAGACATTGTTTTTTTCAGAGACTTAATGATAATTTTCAACAGGACTAAATGGGCAACTGCCCCTGGGCCCCAGACTCGCAGGGAGCCGGAAGGCTCCAGGTTCAGTTTGTGGAAAATACTGTAAATTGATTGCAAGTGTGTTTGTTAATACTGCACGGACAGCTTAGGTGCATTATAAACTCCTGATTAAAAAGGTTAAAAAAGGCTAGTTTATTTTATAATTATTATTTATTATTTCAGGTTTCATGGTGCTTACATGGTGCATTCTACTAAATAAATATGTCCACAATACACATTAACTTTGGACTCCTGCAAGTAATTCAGACGTGTTTCATGCTCATCCACCACCCCAACCTCTTCACCCTTTATTTATGGCTCATTATAGGGCACATTATGCATTGGTACTAAACGTTGGTATTAAATATAAATCATGAGATGAATATTTAGGGATACTGGCCTACATAAAGAGTGGTTGAAATGGGGGGTCAGTAGGGGGCCACAGTACATTTTTGCCCTGGGGCCCCATAGTGGGTTTAATCCGGCCCTGTATCTGCTTCCCTGGGTCCTTTTACTACACGGTAGTACATGCAACACCAACAGCACTGTCAGTCCTGTTTACAGATTTCCAGAACTCCTCTGTGGTCACCGATCACTGGTCTGTTATAACTGTAAGAGGGGAGTACCTCAATTCATCATCTCATTTCAATGTTTTATAGGTTTATTGAGCAGTTAGTGAGTGAAGAAATAGTGCACTGACTCACTTTTTAACAATTGAAACGTGGAAAAAAAAGCAACATCCAGCATCTGCACTTTCTGGTTATTGCCTCTGTTTAGGTTTGTCACCATTACATAATTGCTATGATGACATAAATCCAAGTCCATCGGAAAATGACAAATCCTTTTGTTGCCATTACTTTTTCATGGCTGCACAACTTTCCGAAGCGGGTGAAGTAAAGTTTCATTCAATATTTAACACATAAATCAAGAGCTGCTGAAATCGACTGAGGATGACAGTCCCTTTTACTGCCACTCTCCGCAGTGCCTGTGTGTGTGTGTGTGTGTGTGTGTGTGTGTGTGTGTGTGTGTGAGTGTGTGTGTGTGTGTGTGTGTGTGTGTGTGTGTGTGTGTGTGTGTGTGTGTGTGTGTGTGTGTGTGAGAGAGAAAGAGAGAGAGAGAGTTTTAAAGGACATGCATGTGCTTTTGCAATGTGAGTATCCTCCCTACAAAACAACATTACTGTAAACAACCCCCAGTGCATTTGCAACCAGTAAATAATCCATGAAGAGCGGTGGATTCACTTTGACTGTCATTTAAGTGTCTTGCATTTGGGTCATACTGTATTCGTCCTGGTCCCAGCAGATGCTTTTGACACTAATTCAAAGCAAATGATGATGCATACTACATGGTTATTAAAGACTAAACACCACAGCGGACGAAGAGTACTGGTATAATAATCCATAAAACTGGCTGGATTAACAGATTATACACCCAGAGGGGAAATTAATCCATGCTTTGCTTTATTTGTGCCTCTGCTGGAGGATGCCAAAATTGCAGCTTCAAGAGGCCTGTAGCCTGGACTAAAATGTAGTTCAGAGTTGAGGGATTATGTACTATGGAGGACTCAGAGTCTACAGGTTTTGTACTTCATCACCAGCTCATTTAAATTACTGGTGTACTAAATCTGACTACTAAACTGAAATCAGATGATGCTTTCTTCAAATGGAATACAAATCTGATACCTTGTAGCTTTATTTTGTAACATAAACAGTATTTTTGTGTGTACAGGACGATAACATTCTTGTCTTGTGCTTATCTATCTAAATCTGGATCAGAGTATTTCACTATTTTGGACCTTCCTTTGTGAATAGAAGTATGATAGAAGAACAAACAGAAAAGCCATCAGCTGTCAAAGCTTTGAGCAGGAGCGTCTAAATTTGGAGCAACTTGACGCCACTCTGAGACTTTCTCTTGACAGAATACAGTACAGCGGTTATCCTGTAGCTCTCAGTGTCTATGGGGCCACACATGTGGCCTCAGTGTTAGGAGGAGGTGTGCTTAAATGAGCTCCTTACAGCATTGTAATAAAGTCCTTTGGTCTGGGTGTCATTGTGATGAAGAAAAGGATATTACTTTATATGATCATTATAGATAGAAAGTAATGAGCATCCTATAGCAGACTGCCAACAACAGAAGGCAAAAATACAATAACACAAGGCAGTCTGCGCACTCAGATGGGGAATTTCAATAGAGCTTATATGGATTTAGCTCGCTGTCTCCCTCATTGACTCTTTGCTTCGTGCATTTGCTGTTAGGAAAGAAATGCACACTAAGTTGTTTTTATTGCTCGGCAAAGACAGAGTGGGGAGCGGGTCACCTTCGCACAGACACTCATACACTTTCAACACGGTGACCCGACTCCTTCTGTCTATATCATCTTTTATTTTATCCATAGATGTGCCAGAGCTTAAAAAGAGAAAACAGACTGCAGACAAACATATCAACTATCATCTATGAGACAGTAACAATGTTTGGAAGACATTTTAAACTTTAAATTTTTTTAATTTAAATTAAATAGATAGCACAGTGACAGCACTGAGAAACCCAGGGGTGTGCTGGACTGGAGCAGCAGTTAAAAATCTGTTTTAAACATGCGCCCGCCCAGACACACACACACACACACACACACACACACACACACACACACACACACACACACACACACACACACACACACACACAGGTTTGTGGCAATATCTTTGTGGGGACCTGTCATTGACATATTGCATTCCCTAGCCCCTTACCCTAACCTTAACCCTTACCCTCACCCTAACCATAACCTAATTCTATCCCTAATCCTACAACCAAGTCTTAACCCTCAAACAGCCCTTTAAACTTGTAGGGTCCAGCATTTTGGCCCCACAAAGCTGTCGGGACCCCACAAATATACTGGACTCCCGGTTTTTGGATCCCACGAATATTGTTAAACAAGCCCCCACACACACACACACACACACACACACACACACACACACACACACACACACACACACACACACACACACACACACACACACACACACACACAAATGCAACACATAGAGAAAAAGTTAATTAGATTGAATGGCTTTAGGGAATTGGCAAATAAATCACATTGGCTTTCTCTCCAAGCTCACAATGAGATATAATTATGTAGAAACTTGTGATGGCAAAGTACACCTGTAAAAAGTCAAGACTGACTCCAAAACGCACAGACTTCCTCACCAGAGCCTGACTGAAAAATAAGCTAATATTATCTTATCACATAAATATATCTATATCTATATCAGCGTTAATGTGTCGGCCGATAAGTAACAAGAAATTGAAGTACAGAAATGCAGAAGATATGTTTGATAGAACACTGATGACATTAGTTTTTACATCAGAGCACACTGACAAGTTTATTTTTCGACTGTCAGCTAAAATGTGCTTGGTAGATATTTTGGTCACAAGTCTTTACAGCTCATTATGCTGCTTGAAGTAACCAAATGAATCAGTAAATACAGGTTTAAAGGAATAGTTTGACTTTTTGGAAAATATGTTTATTCGCTTTCTTGCCTAGAGTTAGATACGATTCGAAGATTGATTTCACTCTCATGCGTATGCCTAAATATAAAGTTCCCGCCAGCAGCCGATTAGCTTAGCTTAGCACAAACAATGGAAACAGGAAAACAGCTAGCCTGACTTTGTCTATTGATAACTAAATCCACCGGACAACACTTCTAAAGCTGGCCAATTAATCTGTTTATCTTGTTTGTTTAATCCAAACAAAATCCAAACTATAAAAAAAATGTTAGCTTTCAAAGTGTTAGTAGGCAGATTTTATTACCTTTAGACGAAGCCAGGCAAGCTGTTACCCCCTGTTTGCAGTCTTTGTGTTAAGCTAAGTTAACCAGCTGCAGGCAGTAGCTCCACATTTACTGTACAGACATGGTGGTATCAATCTTCTAATCTAACTCGCGGCAAGAGAACACAATGTTTATACCCCCAAACATCAACATCGGCCTCAAAAATCCAGTAGCAGTCGTAGTATTCAGTCGGGCTATTCTCCTCGCCTACACATTATTATTGTATAAAAACGTAACTCAACACATAACTTATAAATTCTATCTTTTCTAGCCTTCTTAGATGTTAACCCTTTTAAGTGGCAAATATGGAGTCTAATAATCTTCTGATCAAATAAATGAGCATATAGTTTTCAAAGAGCTTCTTTAGACAAAAGGATTAGATTCCTTTTGCTTTGACTCCCTGGTCAGCTGCAGTCTGCAATAATGTGCAGTTTGATAACAATCATTAGCATCACCATCCTCTTCTCTTTCCTCTTTCCTCAACTACACCTTCGTTTTGAAGAAGCTTCATATCCACACTATTTGATCTCCCCGGGAGGGCTTTAGGGATTAGCTAAATGACTCTGCAGTTAGCTTTAAATCACACAATGCCTCCCCAAAATAGTGTCCTCTCAGCTAATGCCTAATCATTGTGCTTGAGCAGTGATGGCTTAGCTAAATCTGCAAGACAGGAGTCAGCCTTGGCACTGCTGTGACCCATTTGTAGTATGTTAGTTGCCATCATCTTGGTGGGTTTATGAAATATGAAAAAATACATTTAAAAAAATGACTGGAACAGGAAAGTTGTTCTGATAATCCTATCACTATCTCTAATTCCTTTAACGGTTGTTCGCTTCATGGATACTGGAAAGGATTCTGGGCCAGAACAGTTTGGAAGGAAATCACTCTCTCATTCTAGTTCAGGATTAATTAGTCCTTATCTTGGGGAGTTTCCAATGGAGATTTTATAAAGAAGACTATGTCAGGAACAATCTGTGCTAATTATATTAAAACTGGTGATTAGATTTTCCTCAGTTGTCTCCTTTATGACCATCAAGCAACCATCAGACATGGTCATTACATGCACACAATTACATACACAATGTGACCCCTAGAGGGAACTATTTACTGTTGAACCGTACTGGCAGATGACGTTATATCCTGCACTGACAACTGTCACGTCTCAGTTCGTATGAGGATAAATATCAGTCCCTCTCCACTAAAAAATGTTTAACCTTTACTGTGCAAAATTATTTTATGTGCAGAGTTTTAGACTAGAAGGCTGTTTTCATATTCCTCTGCTGAAGGAGTAACGTTTGTCATTGCTCACCTTAAATCTAAATTTGTAGCCTACAGAGATGATTTTGTGACATTGCAACTAGTGTGGGAACCACTCATGGTCCAAAATGCAACAAAAATGTGATTTGAAACTTGCAGGGCACATACACTTACACATGCACTTCTCAGTGACGCAGGAGACATCTTGTGACCAGCAGTCAAACCTTTGAAATAAAACATATTTGCATATTCATAGATTCTGAACTTAGCAGTATCTTTTTTTTTTTAAGAATTTGTAAGTAGTTTATTGAACTTATTTGCTTAAAGAGCATATAAGACAAATCAGAGCAGGGTATTTTTGTATGTCTTTAGGGGACCTTTAAAGGTCCTATGTTATGCTAATTTGCAGCTTCATACTTGTATTTTATCAAAAAAGACAAGGAAATCTTTCCGCTGCTCACTTTACCAAAAATGAAGACAGAGGCCTTGAGTAAAGCTGCTTTCTGTACTTCTGGACCCAAACTGTGAAATTGACCATATCTGAATCAGAGTAGAGCACCATCAATTTATCAAAACATCAAAAACACAAATGTATTCATGTAACAAATTAGTTTAATATATTAACTTTTTAAAATGTCTGCTCTATCTCTATGATAATCACTTGTCATTATGAAGGTATGAGACAGTTAGTTACTGAAGTTTTCACAAGTGATTGAGGAGGAAGTTGTTGTATGACTGCAACTATCGATTAACCGGACAACTATTTTCTTTTTTAGTTGTTTTGCCTATCAAAAACATATTTGTGAAAAATGTCCAATAGCCCAGAGCCGAATGCGACGTCCAACCAACAGTTTATAACCCCAAAATACTAAATTAACAAAACCCCCACAAATTCTGACACTGGACGCTTGAGCCAGTTTATGCCTGACATTGATGTACGCTCGATGGAGTTTTAAGCCTCCAATGTCGCCTTCCAGGCAGCTAACCCTAACCTTAACCCTAAACATAACCATTGCCGCGCTGCCTGGAAGGCAACGTTGTAGGCTTAAAACACCAAACACCTTGATGTGTATATCCAATATTCATTGGGTTTGAAAATAGTTAGCATTTAATTGAATAACTCATTGAAACAAAATGTATCGACTTATCGTTTCTGCCCTACTTCTGTGTTATTTTTGTGTTGTCTGTGATAAATATTAATGTTGCTCCACCAGTCAAATAATTTCCTGTTAGAAAAAACTAATATTCACACACAAAAAAAAGACAGGAAAACTAAGTGTTTGTTGCATAAGTTGCCATGGTTTTACCATAGCAGCTCTTTTATTAGCAAAATCATGGAGATTAGTCCACTAATGTGCCCATCCAATGGAAACAGAGGGTTGGGGGTCTAGGGGGGATATGTAACTTGAAACCATCACACATCATGATCAATAACAGTGCACCCAGCCACGTCTCCGTCTGTCTATGCACTGAACACAGATCTACATATGGTCCTACTGTCTGCTACAAGGCCGCCATTGGCATCCTCTTTTCAAAGCTTCTTTGCTTTATGATTCAATCAGGAATGTTACAGTTTGTAGCAGCGCACCAACAATGTGCACTTGTTTATTACAGAGAGTAGCTTCTTTTTGGTCGCTTAGAAAAATAAAACTTTGAAAGAGGATGACAAGTAGAGGAATAAAGTCCCTTTGTTTTATATTGTGCACACATTCACACACACAAACACACTCACACTGGCTTTTGGCCTCAATCAAAACAAAGCTCCCACTCGCTGCACACATCCGAAAAGGTTTACACACAGCTCTCACAGTTTGTCAGAGTCAGAGTGAAATGGTCTATAGAGTGACTTGGTTTTGCTTGGTTTGTCCAAGAAGGAAAAAAAAAAAAAAAAAGATGCAACAATGAAATCATTTGAAAAAATAGATACTATGGACTCAGGGGCGGTTTGGAAAGAGTTCAATGGTAACATCTACATAAATCTATATCTAACTGAACAAAAAGAAAACACTGCAACTAACGCATGCAAGGCACAAGGACCTACAAACAAAAGACAAAAAGTGTTCATTCATGGACAAAAACAATGTCAAGGCCCCCCTTTTTATATAAAATTTTAAAACAACGATAAGGTAAAACAAGCACATTTTAAAAATTGTGAAAAATCCCCAGCCATAGACAGTTGTACAAATATTTTACACAAAATGTTTTTTCTACACACCGTCTTTAAAACTTTTAGAGATGAACATAAGTTAATAAGAGGTTAAAAGTGACATTCTCAGCAGGGTCCATGAAGTTCCCTCCAGTCAAAGTCCCCTTGAATAAAGTCACTCGGTAAGCCGGCCACCAGGCTGCCTGAACAGAAAGAAGAACACAAGGGCACTGGGATTAGAGGAGAAAAATGTGACAGACCACACTATGTGCCCAGCTCGTCCTTGAAGCAGCAGGCGTTACCTTCAGAAAAGGCCACAGTCCTTCAGGTTGTTCTTGATGATAACGTCAGTGACGGCATCAAACACAAACTGCACGTTCTTGGTGTCGGTGGCACAGGTGAAGTGGGTGTAGATCTCCTTGGTGTCCTTTCTCTTGTTCAGGTCCTCAAACTGGCACTGAATGTACGCTGCTGCCTCCTCGTAGGTGTTGGAGCCTGAAGTGGGAGCGGACAAACGCGTCACAATTAGGAGAGAAAAAGCACACAGTGTCACAACAGAGAGTTTTATCAAATTAAAATGAAGACCTTTTCATTGTGAAATTGACAAATAAAATAATATTTACTGTCAAATCATTGAAACGGTCCACTACGTATTGACTGATATGGGAATTGTATGTCTGATATACAGGGCTTTCCACAAGGATATGGAGTAGGCAGCCAGTGGGAAAAACAATTATTGTAAAGTAGAATTAGGTTTCTTGTGCGATTTAGCCCAGAGTCTGTAAATAGCTATTAATATTTAGTAATGAAAAATAATTTGACCTTTTTTTTATTATTTATTTATTTTAAGGGGGTTCCGTATCTTATCTAGCCTATGTATTGGTTTTAAAATAAAACTATGCCAAAATTAACTCTAAACGTGTAAATGTGCAATATTCATTGGTGAACCTGACAAGGACACATTGCTCTAAACATAAAGCAGCCCACACAAGAGCAGAGCAGAGAGGAGAATAAAGAAATAGCTTTGTCTCATCTGTAGAGACTGCCACACCTCTGAGTGGCAACAAGGGGCCGACAGACTAACGGATTGTTGGAAAAAACGGATGACTGAATGTAAGAGAGTATTTTCTGGACCTCAGTTCAGTCTAAAAAGCAAACATCATTTAAACACGGTTTTAAATGTGTAGAAATGTATGTTTACATAGCATTATTGAAAATAATTAAAAAAAATTATATTTTAAACTACATGTTGCCTTCAACTTGTTGTCAGGCTCCCTGAGTCAAAACCAATGGGGCTTTTAAGACCTGTAAAGCATCATTTATGATTTAAATTACCTTGTTTCATTCCTAAAAAACTTTCAAGGCCTTGAGTTTGTAACACATCTTTTTTTAGGATTTAAGACCTGCAAACAGTAGGGGTGCACGATTCAGAAAATGTCACGATTCAATATCGATTTTCAGGCTCAAGATTTGATTCAAAATCGAGTTCCGTTTCAAAAACGATTCTCGATTAAAAAAAACGATTCACAGTATGTAGGCCTAAATGTAGTTACTTTTCCCATGTGATTGCAGTAGACATACAATAAAAAAAAAAAAAAAAAAAAAAATATGAATCGATTTTTGGAATTCTATGAATCAATTTTGAATTGGTAGAGCTTGAACCGCGATTCGAATTAGGGCTGGATGATTAATCGAAAAGTAATCGTAACCGAAATTCAGAGCCTATAACCAACGTAATTTTACCAAGTCGGTTATTTCGGTCTTTTAATCCTATTAATATTTCCGCGGCCACCCACTGTGTGTTAATGTACTTTCCCCTTAAAACATATTACGGCCGCCGCGTGTGTAGTCACGTGACTCCGCCCCGTCCAGTCTGCGACCATAGGTGCTTTCCGATCGGATAGTACTTGTACTTTTCAGAGGAAAAGTACACTTCTAAGCAGTTCTAAGAACTACTCTCCTCCAAAATCTTTTTTCCCGTTTGCATTCCCACTGGCCAAGTGGCCATAGGGACTGGTAGGAGGGGTAAGGGAGCGACGCAAGCACGGCAACGGTCTTTATAGCATCGTCACTAGACCTTAGCGTCACATACAACAACAACAAATGATGCTAATACTTTTCCTATATTAAATGCACGTCCATTCTCGTAGTAATTCACGTAATGTTTTGCTCAACACAGACGGGGCTTTATTATACTCGGAACAGACCCCGCCTCTGCCTGCTGTGCTGTGGACGTGTGTGTGTGTGTGTGTGTGTGTGTGTGTGTGTGTGACGGCCGACACGCTTGTGGAGTTTAACTCCGAAAAGACAGTTAACCACAGGTTCCCGTTAATCTTATGATGGACATTTATTATTTATTTTCTACATTTTTAGGAAACTTTTTTTTTTACATTAAAACTTAAATTACTTTTTTATAAGACGTTTTTATTTCATTGTAAAATCTACTGTTGTAGATTTCAGTTCAGTTGTTTGAAATATTTAATAAATAAGCATTAATTGCTATCTGTGTGTTGTTTCCTTATTTTAGAATCTCAAAGATAGGATTATGCACTCTTTCATTAGAAAAAATAACCGTGAACATATTTACAGTATAAGAAAAGAATTTAAAAAAAAAAAAATAGTTCAATAATCGTAATCGAGGTAACTTGTTCGATTAATCGTGATTATGATTTTAGCCAAAATCGTCCAGCCCTAATTCGAATGTGAATCGATTTTTGTTGCACTCCCCTAGCAGACCGCCTTACTAATAAGCTAAATGCTGTCACTTAAAAACTCCAAATATAAATATGGTTTATGTGTGACACTAACATACAAAGTACAGTATTTGCATGTACAACACACCTGCTCTGCATACGAGTGTTTCGGTAGTGTGTGTGTGTGTGTCTTTCTCTCTCTCTCACCTGCATATTCTGGGTAGCAGATTGTGAGCGGGCTCTTTTTGATCTTTTCCTCAAACAGGTCTTTCTTGTTGAGGAAGAGGATGATGGAGGTGTCTGTGAACCACTTGTTGTTGCAGATGGAGTCGAACAGCTTCATGCTCTCATGCATTCGATTCTGGATGAGAGGTGAGACAGACAACGGTAACCAAAAAAGGGACAACAAATTAATTAGGGTGCGTCAAGGTCAGAAGGGTCTTACCATCTCCTCATCCTCAGCCAGCACCAGGTCATAGTCACTCAGAGCCACACAGAAGATGATGGCGGTGACTCCCTCAAAACAATGGATCCACTTCTTCCTCTCTGATCTCTGTCCGCCTACATCAAACATTCTGCAGAAAGATCATAGATACACATTGTTAAATAATACACCACGCAAACAAATGTTAACACATCAAGATGCCTCTTAACTTTGACCCTTCATCCTGTCAGTCAGTGATAATAATTCCATATTTCCGTGTAGCCATGGTGTATTATTACCACTTCTACTGTCACTTTACTGAGGTGTAGCCCACTTTATTACAATAATACACCAACTCTATGATCTTCTCTGGTGTCAGTAATTGACTTGTGTTTAGTAAGGTGAAAAAAACTACGGGATAGAGCTAGCCTTACTGAAGTGACACAAACAGCTGTATCCATCTCATCCAGGCGTAGACATTTTTCTGATGTTATTTTTCAAGACTGTAGTCACTTAGCTGTGCAGGAAAAAGTCATCAATCCTAATCCTACCCACTCTGATTTGTCCAATGTTTCTCCAACCCATGGCAGAAGCCGTCAATGAGCACAACACCAAACCTTTTTGAAATCACTGAACAAATCTCAGATGTGTGCAGCGATTCAGAGATCAAGAACCAGAAGAGAGCACCACTAGTCATCATGTAAATACAGTTAGGTGACTGGACAAACCGTGGTGGTTGCACTCACTTGAAGTGCAGGTCCTTGAAAGTGAAGTGTGTTTCCACAATACCAGTAGTTTTGACTCTGGTCCGCAGCACATCCTGTTGGGTGGGCACATAAGCACTGTGGGATATCCTGTCCAAGTCGTTCAGGTAGCTTTGGGAGGAGAAAAGAAAGACGGAAAGATATATATATATACATATATAAAAAAAAAAAAATAAGACAGATGTTTGCAGTTTAAGAATTGAGAATGGAAGTTATTCATCAAAGTACAGTCACCAGTTATGTGTATGTGTATATGTGCACAAGTGCAGCCAACTCACTAAGCAGCAGAGTCGTTGAGCTGGTACTCTCGGGAGCGGCTGAAGCAGGCCTGAACGCCTCCGTCCTTCCACAGCCGCTGGATGACCCCGGCTAGTTCCATTGTCATGAAGCCCTCTTCTGCTGAACCGGCCAGGACGAACAGCTGCCGTGCATCATCCTAACGAGACAAAGTCCATCCAATTAAAGTCATAATCCACAATTTCTTTATATAAATGTAAGACAGCTTTGCTAGAAAAGTGTTTACGGTGCATTTAATGTCATAAGAAACAGATTTAGTAGCATTGTTTTGTACATTTGTTCTATCGTCAATTACATTAGATCTGGTTTAATTATGTTTTAATCCTAACTGACTGAATTTGGATGAAATAAGGGTCTGTTAAAAAAAAATAATATCTGTAAGAGCATAAAATCAAAAAAGAAAAGCTTTGCGTGTAAAATTGGTCACGATGACAGAGCCAGGCCAGTCATGCTGAAGCAATGACTAACCTTCTTGTTATACCAGGGAAAAAAAACAAATGTACAAAATCAAAAAGGAGTCCGTTAAGCAAAACACTAAAATTTAAATACCCAACAATCTGCTATATCTCCATAGATCAGGGA